>NW_017199353.1:0-7368 GCF_001704415.2 Capra hircus | reverse complement strand
GCCCTGGCTGCGGGTTTTCAGCCCCGCACACAGGAGGCTGATTCCTTGGGTGCCCAGAAAGTGTATGACAGACGTAGGTTCCCTAGCACTCTCCTCCCAGCAGAGACATGTGCAGGTGTTTGGGCCTGATCCTGCGTGGTGTCTTCCTGCCCACAGCCCCAACTCAGGGGAAGCAGCCCCTGAGGCCAAGACCTGCTGGAGGAGCCCTGCGCCCCCGCCTGATAGGCGAGTGCACAGCCAGCAGGGAAGCGAGCCTCCTCGGGGGAAGAGGAGGCAGCAAGTCCCGTCAAGCTGAAATCCCTGCTTACACGAAGCTAAGTGCGACTCCAGTACGGCAGCTCTAGCTCTGTCAGAGCCCGATCTGGCAGAGTTCCTGGCACCAAGATGCTCTGCCATAGGCGAGCCTTGCGCAGACTTGCCTTGCTTTTAAGGCTCCCTCCCCAGGAAGGAGCAGGCTGTGTGAGGCTCGGAAACGCCACTGGCGCCTTCCTGGCTTCAGCTCTACCCTGCCTTGCCTTGCACTTAGGTCCCAAGCGTCCTTGAGGAGGGCTTAGGGGCTGGTGGTTGCACACTGCCAAGGGCTCCAGCAGTGAAAGCTCTGTCAGAGGGAAGCGAAGGGCAACAGCAGGGCTCCTTCAGCGGTTCCTTGGCCGCCCAGACAAAGCTCCGCACGGAGAGCACCAGGTTCCAAGGGCCCCTGGCTGGGTTTTGCATCCCCACACTCCCAGAGGCTGACTCCGTGGGTGCCTAGAAATGTGTGTGAGAGACGTAGGTTCCCTAGCACTCTCCTCCCCAGCAGAGACATGTGCAGGTGGTTGGGGCCTGATCCTGCGTGTCTGGGTTCCGCCCACAGCCTCAACTCAGGGGAAGCAGCCCCTGAGGCAAGACCTGCTGGAGGAGCCCTGCGCGCCCGCCTGATAGGCGAGAGCACAGCCAGCAGGTAGCGAGCCTCCTCGGGAGAAGAGGAGGCAGCCGAGCCCAGTCAAGAGGAAAGCCCTGCTTGCACGGAGCTAAGTGCGCCTCCAGTACGGCAGAGCTCTAGCTCTGCTCAGAGCCCCGATCTGGCAGAGTTCTGGCGCGAGGCTGCTCGGCCGGGGCTCGCCTTGCCAGACTTGCCTTGCTTTTAGGCTCCCTCCCCAGGAAGGAGCTGTCTGAGCGAGCCTGGGAGACGCCACTGGTGCCTTCCTTGCCTCAGCTCCAATCCTGCCTTGCCTTTGCACATAGGTGCCAGCGTCGTTGGGAGGGCTTAGGGGGTGGTGGGTTGCACACTGCCAAGGGCTCAGCAGTGAGAGCTCTGTCAGAGGGAAGGGAAGGGCAACTGCAGGGCTCCTCCAGCGGTTTCTTGGCCGCCAGAATCAGCGCGCACGGAGAGCACCAGGCTCCCAGGGCCCCTGGCTGGGTTTTCAGCCCCGCACACACGGAGGCTGATTCCTTGGGTGCCCAGAAAGTGTATGACAGACGTAGGTTCCCTAGCACTCTCCTCCCCAGCAGAGACATGTGCAGGTGGTTGGGGCCTGATCCTGCGTGTCTGGGTTCCTGCCCACAGCCCCAACTCAGGGGAAGCAGCCCCTGAGGCAAGACCTGCTGGAGGAGCCCTGCCCCCCGCCTGATAGGCGAGTGCACAGCCAGCAGGGAAGCGAGCCTCCTCGGGGAAGAGGAGGCAGCCCAGCCCCGTCAAGTTGAAAGCCCTGCTTGCACGGAGCTAAGTGCGCCTCCAGTACGGCAGAGCTCTAGCTCTGCTCAGAGCCCCGATCTGGCAGAGTTCCTGGCGCGAGGCTGCTCTGCCGGGGCTAGCCTTGCCCAGACTTGCCTTGCTTTTAGGCTGCCTCTCCAGGAAGGAGCAGGCAGCAGGAGCCTGGGAGTCGCCACTGGCGCCTTTCTTGCCTCAGCTCCAATCCTGCCTTGCCTTTGCACTTAGGTCCCAGTCCTCCTTAAGGAGAGCTTAGGGGCTGGTGGGTTGCACACTGCCAAGGGCTCCAGCAGTGAGAATTCTGTCAGAGGGAAGGGAAGGGCAACTGCAGGGCTCCTCCAGCGGTTGCTTGGCCGCCCAGATTCAGCGCCACACGGAGAGCACCAGGCTCCCAGGCCCCTGGCTGGGGTTTTCAGCCCCGCACACACGGAGGCTGATTCCTTGGGTGCCCAGAAAGTGTATGACAGACGTAGGTTCCCTAGCACTCTCCTCCCCAGCAGAGACATGTGCAGGTGTTTGGGGCCTGATCCTGCGTGTCTGGGTTCCTGCCCACAGCCCCAACTCAGGGGAAGCAGCCCCTGAGGCAAGACCTGCTGCCCTGCGCCCCCGCCTGATAGGCGAGTGCACAGCCAGCAGGGAAGCGAGCCTCCTCGGGGGGAAGAGGAGGCAGCAAGTCCCCGTCAAGCTGAAATCCCTGCTTACACGAAGCTAAGTGCGACTCCAGTACGGCAGATCTCTAGCTCTGTTCAGAGGCCCGATCTGGCAGAGTTCCTGGCACCAAGATGCTCTGCCATAGGCGAGCCTTGCGCAGACTTGCCTTGCTTTAAGGCTCCCCCCCAGGAAGGAGCAGGCTGTGTGAGGCTCGGAAACGCCACTGGCGCCTTCCTGGCTTCAGCTCTACCCCTGCCTTGCCTTTGCACTTAGGTCCCAAGCGTCCTTGAGGAGGGCTTAGGGGCTGGTGGGTTGCACACTGCCAAGGGCTCCAGCAGTGAAAGCTCTGTCAGAGGGAAGCGAAGGGCAACAGCAGGGCTCCTTCAGCGGTTCCTTGGCCGCCCAGACAAAGCTCCGCACGGAGAGCACCAGGTTCCAAGGGCCCCTGGCTGGGTTTTGCATCCCCACACTCCCAGAGGCTGACTCCGGGTGCCTAGAAAGTGTGTGAGAGACGTAGGTTCCCTAGCACTCTCCTCCCAGCAGAGACATGTGCAGGTGGTTGGGGCCTTATCCTGCGTGTCTGGGTTCCCGCCCACAGCCTCAACTCAGGGGAAGCAGCCCCTGAGGCAAGACCTGCTGGAGGAGCCCTGCGCGCCCGCCTGATAGGCGAGAGCACAGCCAGCAGTGTAGCGAGCCTCCTCGGGAGAAGAGGAGGCAGCCGAGCCCAGTCAAGAGGAAAGCCCTGCTTGCACGGAGCTAAGTGGGCCTCCAGTACGGCAGAGCTCTAGCTCTGCTCAGAGCCCCGATCTGGCAGAGTTTCTGGCGCGAGGCTGCTCGGCCGGGGGCTCGCCTTGCCCAGACTTGCCTTGCTTTTAGGCTCCCTCCCCAGGAAGGAGCTGTCTGAGCGAGCCTGGGAGACGCCACTGGTGCCTTCCTTGCCTCAGCTCCAATCCTGCCTTGCCTTTGCACATAGGTGCCAGGCGTGGTTGGGGAGGGCTTAGGGGGTGGTGGGTTGCACACTGCCAAGGGCTTCAGCAGTGAGAGCTCTGTCAGAGGGAAGGGAAGGGCAACTGCAGGGCTCCTCCAGCGGTTTCTAGGCCGCCTAGAATCAGCGCCGCACGAGAGCACCAGGCTCCCAGGGCCCCTGGCTGGGGTTTTCAGCCCCGCACACACGGAGGCTGATTCCTTGGGTGCCCAGAAAGTGTATGACAGACGTAGGTTCCCTAGCACTCTCCTCCCCAGCAGAGACATGTGCAGGTGGTTGGGGCCTGATCCTGCGTGTCTGGGTTCCTGCCCACAGCCCCAACTCAGGGGAAGCAGCCCCTGAGGCAAGACCTGCTGGAGGAGCCCTGCGCCCCCGCCTGATAGGCGAGTGCACAGCCAGCAGGGAAGCGAGCCTCCTCGGGGAAGAGGAGGCAGCCCAGCCCCGTCAAGTTGAAAGCCCTGCTTGCACGGAGCTAAGTGCGCCTCCAGTACGGCAGAGCTCTAGCTCTGCTCAGAGCCCCGATCTGGCAGAGTTCCTGGCGCGAGGCTGCTCTGCCGGGGGCTAGCCTTGCCCAGACTTGCCTTGCTTTTAGGCTGCCTCTCCAGGAAGGAGCAGGCAGCAGGAGCCTGGGAGTCGCCACTGGCGCCTTTCTTGCCTCAGCTCCAATCCTGCCTTGCCTTTGCACTTAGGTCCCAGTCCTCCTTAAGGAGAGCTTAGGGGCTGGTGGGTTGCACACTGCCAAGGGCTCCAGCAGTGAGAATTCTGTCAGAGGGAAGGGAAGGGCAACTGCAGGGCTCCTCCAGCGGTTGCTTGGCGCCCAGATTCAGCGCCACACGGAGAGCACCAGGCTCCCAGGCCCCTGGCTGGGGTTTTCAGCCCCGCACACACGGAGGCTGATTCCTTGGGTGCCCAGAAAGTGTATGACAGACGTAGGTTCCCTAGCACTCTCCTCCCCAGCAGAGACATGTGCAGGTGTTTGGGGCCTGATCCTGCGTGTCTGGGTTCCTGCCCACAGCCCCAACTCAGGGGAAGCAGCCCCTGAGGCAAGACCTGCTGGAGGAGCCCTGCGCCCCCGCCTGATAGGCGAGTGCACAGCCAGCAGGGAAGCGAGCCTCCTCGGGGGAAGAGGAGGCAGCAAGTCCCCGTCAAGCTGAAATCCCTGCTTACACGAAGCTAAGTGCGACTCCAGTACGGCAGATCTCTAGCTCTGTTCAGAGGCCCGATCTGGCAGAGTTCCTGGCACCAAGATGCTCTGCCATAGGCGAGCCTTGCGCAGACTTGCCTTGCTTTAAGGCTCCCTCCCCAGGAAGGAGCAGGCTGTGTGAGGCTCGGAAACGCCACTGGCGCCTTCCTGGCTTCAGCTCTACCCCTGCCTTGCCTTTGCACTTAGGTCCCAAGCGTCCTTGAGGAGGGCTTAGGGGCTGGTGGGTTGCACACTGCCAAGGGCTCCAGCAGTGAAAGCTCTGTCAGAGGGAAGCGAAGGGCAACAGCAGGGCTCCTTCAGCGGTTCCTTGGCCGCCCAGACAAAGCTCCGCACGGGAGAGCACCAGGTTCCAAGGGCCCCTGGCTGGGTTTTGCATCCCCACACTCCCAGAGGCTGACTCCGTGGGTGCCTAGAAAGTGTGTGAGAGACGTAGGTTCCCTAGCACTCTCCTCCCCAGCAGAGACATGTGCAGGTGGTTGGGGCCTTATCCTGCGTGTCTGGGTTCCCGCCCACAGCCTCAACTCAGGGGAAGCAGCCTGAGGCAAGACCTGCTGGAGGAGCCCTGCGCGCCCGCCTGATAGGCGAGAGCACAGCCAGCAGTGTAGCGAGCCTCCTCGGGAGAAGAGGAGGCAGCCGAGCCCAGTCAAGAGGAAAGCCCTGCTTGCACGGAGCTAAGTGGGCCTCCAGTACGGCAGAGCTCTAGCTCTGCTCAGAGCCCCGATCTGGCAGAGTTTCTGGCGCGAGGCTGCTCGGCCGGGGGCTCGCCTTGCCCAGACTTGCCTTGCTTTTAGGCTCCCTCCCCAGGAAGGAGCTGTCTGAGCGAGCCTGGGAGACGCCACTGGTGCCTTCCTTGCCTCAGCTCCAATCCTGCCTTGCCTTTGCACATAGGTGCCAGGCGTTGGGAGGGCTTAGGGGTGGTGGGTTGCACACTGCCAAGGGCTTCAGCAGTGAGAACTCTGTCAGAGGGAAGGGAAGGGCAACTGCAGGGCTCCTCCAGCGGTTCTAGGCCGCCTAGAATCAGCGCCACACGAGAGCACCAGGCTCCCAGGGCCCCTGGCTGGGGTTTTCAGCCCCGCACACACGGAGGCTGATTCCTTGGGTGCCCAGAAAGTGTATGACAGACGTAGGTTCCCTAGCACTCTCCTCCCCAGCAGAGACATGTGCAGGTGGTTTGGGGCCTGATCCTGCGTGTCTGGGTTCCTGCCCACAGCCCCAACTCAGGGGAAGCAGCCCCTGAGGCAAGACCTGCTGGAGGAGCCCTGCCCCCGCCTGATAGGCGAGTGCACAGCCAGCAGGGAAGCGAGCCTCCGGGGGAAGAGGAGGCAGCCCAGCCCGTCAAGTTGAAAGCCCTGCTTGCACGGAGCTAAGTGCGCCTCCAGTACGGCAGAGCTCTAGCTCTGCTCAGAGCCCCGATCTGGCAGAGTTCCTGGCGCGAGGCTGCTCTGCCGGGGCTAGCCTTGCCCAGACTTGCCTTGCTTTTAGGCTGCCTCTCCAGGAAGGAGCAGGCAGCAGGAGCCTGGGAGTCGCCACTGGCGCCTTCCTTGCCTCAGCTCCAATCCTGCCTTGCCTTTGCACTTAGGTCCCAGTCCTCCTTAAGGAGAGCTTAGGGGCTGGTGGGTTGCACACTGCCAAGGGCTCCAGCAGTGAGAATTCTGTCAGAGGGAAGGGAAGGGCAACTGCAGGGCTCCTCCAGCGGTTGCTTGGCCGCCCAGATTCAGCGCCACACGGAGAGCACCAGGCTCCAGGTCCCCTGGCTGGGTTTTCAGCCCCGCACACACGGAGGCTGATTCCTTGGGTGCCCAGAAAGTGTATGACAGACGTAGGTTCCCTAGCACTCTCCTCCCCAGCAGAGACATGTGCAGGTGTTTGGGGCCTGATCCTGCGTGTCTGGGTTCCTGCCCACAGCCCCAACTCAGGGGAAGCAGCCCCTGAGGCAAGACCTGCTGGAGGAGCCCTGCGCCCCCCCTGATAGGCGAGTGCACAGCCAGCAGGGAAGCGAGCCTCCTCGGGGGAAGAGGAGGCAGCAAGTCCCCGTCAAGCTGAAATCCCTGCTTACACGAAGCTAAGTGCGACTCCAGTACGGCAGATCTCTAGCTCTGTTCAGAGGCCCGATCTGGCAGAGTTCCTGGCACCAAGATGCTCTGCCATAGGCGAGCCTTGCGCAGACTTGCCTTGCTTTAAGGCTCCCTCCCCAGGAAGGAGCAGGCTGTGTGAGGCTCGGAAACGCCACTGGCGCCTTCCTGGCTTCAGCTCTACCCTGCCTTGCCTTTGCACTTAGGTCCCAAGCGTCCTTGAGGAGGGCTTAGGGCTGGTGGGTTGCACACTGCCAAGGGCTCCAGCAGTGAAAGCTCTGTCAGAGGGAAGCGAAGGGCAACAGCAGGGCTCCTTCAGCGGTTCCTTGGCCGCCCAGACAAAGCTCCGCACGGAGAGCACCAGGTTCCAAGGGCCCCTGGCTGGGTTTTGCATCCCCACACTCCCAGAGGCTGACTCCGTGGGTGCCTAGAAAGTGTGTGAGAGACGTAGGTTCCCTAGCACTCTCCTCCCAGCAGAGACATGTGCAGGTGGTTGGGCCTTATCCTGCGTGTCTGGGTTCCCGCCACAGCCTCAACTCAGGGGAAGCAGCCCCTGAGGCAAGCCTGCTGGAGGAGCCCTGCGCGCCCCGCCTGATAGGCGAGAGCACAGCCAGCAGTGTAGCGAGCCTCCTCGGGAGAAGAGGAGGCAGCCGAGCCCAGTCAAGAGGAAAGCCCTGCTTGCCACGGAGCTAAGTGGGCCTCCAGTACGGCAGAGCTCTAGCTCTGCTCAGAGCCCCCGATCTGCAGAGTTTCTGGCGCAGGCTGC
>NW_017199352.1:0-7368 GCF_001704415.2 Capra hircus | reverse complement strand
CGAGGAGGCTCGCTTCCCTGCTGGCTGTGCACTCGCCTATCAGGCGGGGGCGCAGGGCTCCTCCAGCAGGTCTTGCCTCAGGGGCTGCTTCCCCTGAGTTGGGGCTGTGGGCAGGAACCCAGACACGCAGGATCAGGCCCCAAACACCTGCACATGTCTCTGCTGGGGAGGAGAGTGCTAGGGAACCTACGTCTGTCATACACTTTCTGGGCACCCAAGGAATCAGCCTCCGTGTGTGCGGGGCTGAAAACCCCAGCCAGGGGCCCTGGGAGCCTGGTGCTCTCCGTGTGGCGCTGAATCTGGGCGGCCAAGCAACCGCTGGAGGAGCCCTGCAGTTGCCCTTCCCTTCCCTCTGACAGAATTCTCACTGCTGGAGCCCTTGGCAGTGTGCAAGGCCACCAGCCCCTAAGCTCTCCTTAAGGAGGACTGGGACCTAAGTGCAAAGGCAAGGCAGGATTGGAGCTGAGGCAAGAAAGGCGCCAGTGGCGACTCCCAGGCTCCTGCTGCCTGCTCCTTCCTGGAGAGGCAGCCTAAAAGCAAGGCAAGTCTGGGCAAGGCTAGCCCCCGGCAGAGCAGCCTCGCGCCAGGAACTCTGGCCAGATCGGGCTCTGAGCAGAGCTAGAGCTCTGCCGTACTGGAGGCGGCACTTAGCTCCGTGCAAGCAGGGCTTTCAACTTGACGGGGCTGGGCTGCCTCCTCTTCCCCCGAGGAGGCTCGCTTCCCTGCTGGCTGTGCACTCGCCTATCAGGCGGGGGCGCAGGGCTCCTCCAGCAGGTCTTGCCTCAGGGGCTGCTTCCCCTGAGTTGGGGCTGTGGGCAGGAACCCAGACACGCAGGATCAGGCCCCAAACACCTGCACATGTCTCTGCTGGGGAGGAGAGTGCTAGGGAACCTACGTCTGTCATACACTTTCTGGGCACCCAAGGAATCAGCCTCCGTGTGTGCGGGGCTGAAAACCCCAGCCAGGGGCCCTGGGAGCCTGGTGCTCTCGGTGCGGCGCTGATTCTAGGCGGCCTAGAAACCGCTGGAGGAGCCCTGCAGTTGCCCTTCCCTTCCCTCTGACAGAGCTCTCACTGCTGAAGCCCTTGGCAGTGTGCAACCCACCACCCCCTAAGCCCTCCCAACGACGCCTGGCACCTATGTGCAAAGGCAAGGCAGGATTGGAGCTGAGGCAAGGAAGGCACCAGTGGCGTCTCCCAGGCTCGCTCAGACAGCTCCTTCCTGGGGAGGGAGCCTAAAAGCAAGGCAAGTCTGGGCAAGGCGAGCCCCCGGCCGAGCAGCCTCGCGCCAGAAACTCTGCCAGATCGGGGCTCTGAGCAGAGCTAGAGCTCTGCCGTACTGGAGGCGCACTTAGCTCCGTGCAAGCAGGGCTTTCCTCTTGACTGGGCTCGGCTGCCTCCTCTTCTCCCGAGGAGGCTCGCTACACTGCTGGCTGTGCTCTCGCCTATCAGGCGGGCGCGCAGGGCTCCTCCAGCAGGTCTTGCCTCAGGGGCTGCTTCCCCTGAGTTGAGGCTGTGGGCGGGAACCCAGACACGCAGGATAAGGCCCCAACCACCTGCACATGTCTCTGCTGGGGAGGAGAGTGCTAGGGAACCTACGTCTCTCACACACTTTCTAGGCACCCACGGAGTCAGCCTCTGGGAGTGTGGGGATGCAAAACCCAGCCAGGGGCCCTTGGAACCTGGTGCTCTCCGTGCGGAGCTTTGTCTGGGCGGCCAAGGAACCGCTGAAGGAGCCCTGCTGTTGCCCTTCGCTTCCCTCTGACAGAGCTTTCACTGCTGGAGCCCTTGGCAGTGTGCAACCCACCAGCCCCTAAGCCCTCCTCAAGGACGCTTGGGACCTAAGTGCAAAGGCAAGGCAGGGGTAGAGCTGAAGCCAGGAAGGCGCCAGTGGCGTTTCCGAGCCTCACACAGCCTGCTCCTTCCTGGGGAGGGAGCCTTAAAGCAAGGCAAGTCTGCGCAAGGCTCGCCTATGGCAGAGCATCTTGGTGCCAGGAACTCTGCCAGATCGGGCCTCTGAACAGAGCTAGAGATCTGCCGTACTGGAGTCGCACTTAGCTTCGTGTAAGCAGGGATTTCAGCTTGACGGGGACTTGCTGCCTCCTCTTCCCCCGAGGAGGCTCGCTTCCCTGCTGGCTGTGCACTCGCCTATCAGGCGGGGGCGCAGGGCTCCTCCAGCAGGTCTTGCCTCAGGGGCTGCTTCCCCTGAGTTGGGGCTGTGGGCAGGAACCCAGACACGCAGGATCAGGCCCCAAACACCTGCACATGTCTCTGCTGGGGAGGAGAGTGCTAGGGAACCTACGTCTGTCATACACTTTCTGGGCACCCAAGGAATCAGCCTCCGTGTGTGCGGGGCTGAAAACCCCAGCCAGGGGACCTGGGAGCCTGGTGCTCTCCGTGTGGCGCTGAATCTGGGCGGCCAAGCAACCGCTGGAGGAGCCCTGCAGTTGCCCTTCCCTTCCCTCTGACAGAATTCTCACTGCTGGAGCCCTTGGCAGTGTGCAACCCACCAGCCCCTAAGCTCTCCTTAAGGAGGACTGGGACCTAAGTGCAAAGGCAAGGCAGGATTGGAGCTGAGGCAAGAAAGGCGCCAGTGGCGACTCCCAGGCTCCTGCTGCCTGCTCCTTCCTGGAGAGGCAGCCTAAAAGCAAGGCAAGTCTGGGCAAGGCTAGCCCCCGGCAGAGCAGCCTCGCGCCAGGAACTCTGCCAGATCGGGGCTCTGAGCAGAGCTAGAGCTCTGCCGTACTGGAGGCGCACTTAGCTCCGTGCAAGCAGGGCTTTCAACTTGACGGGGCTGGGCTGCCTCCTCTTCCCCCGAGGAGGCTCGCTTCCCTGCTGGCTGTGCACTCGCCTATCAGGCGGGGGCGCAGGGCTCCTCCAGCAGGTCTTGCCTCAGGGGCTGCTTCCCCTGAGTTGGGGCTGTGGGCAGGAACCCAGACACGCAGGATCAGGCCCCAAACACCTGCACATGTCTCTGCTGGGGAGGAGAGTGCTAGGGAACCTACGTCTGTCATACACTTTCTGGGCACCCAAGGAATCAGCCTCCGTGTGTGCGGGGCTGAAAACCCCAGCCAGGGGCCCTGGGAGCCTGGTGCTCTCGGTGCGGCGCTGATTCTAGGCGGCCTAGAAACCGCTGGAGGAGCCCTGCAGTTGCCCTTCCCTTCCCTCTGACAGAGCTCTCACTGCTGAAGCCCTTGGCAGTGTGCAACCCACCACCCCCTAAGCCCTCCCCAACGACGCCTGGCACCTATGTGCAAAGGCAAGGCAGGATTGGAGCTGAGGCAAGGAAGGCACCAGTGGCGTCTCCCAGGCTCGCTCAGACAGCTCCTTCCTGGGGAGGGAGCCTAAAAGCAAGGCAAGTCTGGGCAAGGCGAGCCCCCGGCCGAGCAGCCTCGCGCCAGAAACTCTGCCAGATCGGGGCTCTGAGCAGAGCTAGAGCTCTGCCGTACTGGAGGCCACTTAGCTCCGTGCAAGCAGGGCTTTCCTCTTGACTGGGCTCGGCTGCCTCCTCTTCTCCCGAGGAGGCTCGCTACACTGCTGGCTGTGCTCTCGCCTATCAGGCGGGCGCGCAGGGCTCCTCCAGCAGGTCTTGCCTCAGGGGCTGCTTCCCCTGAGTTGAGGCTGTGGGCGGGAACCCAGACACGCAGGATAAGGCCCCAACCACCTGCACATGTCTCTGCTGGGGAGGAGAGTGCTAGGGAACCTACGTCTCTCACACACTTTCTAGGCACCCACGGAGTCAGCCTCTGGGAGTGTGGGGATGCAAAACCCAGCCAGGGGCCCTTGGAACCTGGTGCTCTCCGTGCGGAGCTTTGTCTGGGCGGCCAAGGAACCGCTGAAGGAGCCCTGCTGTTGCCCTTCGCTTCCCTCTGACAGAGCTTTCACTGCTGGAGCCCTTGGCAGTGTGCAACCCACCAGCCCCTAAGCCCTCCTCAAGGACGCTTGGGACCTAAGTGCAAAGGCAAGGCAGGGGTAGAGCTGAAGCCAGGAAGGCGCCAGTGGCGTTTCCGAGCCTCACACAGCCTGCTCCTTCCTGGGGAGGGAGCCTTAAAGCAAGGCAAGTCTGCGCAAGGCTCGCCTATGGCAGAGCATCTTGGTGCCAGGAACTCTGCCAGATCGGGCCTCTGAACAGAGCTAGAGATCTGCCGTACTGGAGTCGCACTTAGCTTCGTGTAAGCAGGGATTTCAGCTTGACGGGGACTTGCTGCCTCCTCTTCCCCCGAGGAGGCTCGCTTCCCTGCTGGCTGTGCACTCGCCTATCAGGCGGGGGCGCAGGGCTCCTCCAGCAGGTCTTGCCTCAGGGGCTGCTTCCCCTGAGTTGGGGCTGTGGGCAGGAACCCAGACACGCAGGATCAGGCCCCAAACACCTGCACATGTCTCTGCTGGGGAGGAGAGTGCTAGGGAACCTACGTCTGTCATACACTTTCTGGGCACCCAAGGAATCAGCCTCCGTGTGTGCGGGGCTGAAAACCCCAGCCAGGGGACCTGGGAGCCTGGTGCTCTCCGTGTGGCGCTGAATCTGGGCGGCCAAGCAACCGCTGGAGGAGCCCTGCAGTTGCCCTTCCCTTCCCTCTGACAGAATTCTCACTGCTGGAGCCCTTGGCAGTGTGCAACCCACCAGCCCCTAAGCTCTCCTTAAGGAGGACTGGGACCTAAGTGCAAAGGCAAGGCAGGATTGGAGCTGAGGCAAGAAAGGCGCCAGTGGCGACTCCCAGGCTCCTGCTGCCTGCTCCTTCCTGGAGAGGCAGCCTAAAAGCAAGGCAAGTCTGGGCAAGGCTAGCCCCCGGCAGAGCAGCCTCGCGCCAGGAACTCTGCCAGATCGGGGCTCTGAGCAGAGCTAGAGCTCTGCCGTACTGGAGGCGCACTTAGCTCCGTGCAAGCAGGGCTTTCAACTTGACGGGGCTGGGCTGCCTCCTCTTCCCCGAGGAGGCTCGCTTCCCTGCTGGCTGTGCACTCGCCTATCAGGCGGGGGCGCAGGGCTCCTCCAGCAGGTCTTGCCTCAGGGGCTGCTTCCCCTGAGTTGGGGCTGTGGGCAGGAACCCAGACACGCAGGATCAGGCCCCAACACCTGCACATGTCTCTGCTGGGGAGGAGAGTGCTAGGGAACCTACGTCTGTCATACACTTTCTGGGCACCCAAGGAATCAGCCTCCGTGTGTGCGGGGCTGAAAACCCCAGCCAGGGGCCCTGGGAGCCTGGTGCTCTCGGTGCGGCGCTGATTCTAGGCGGCCTAGAAACCGCTGGAGGAGCCCTGCAGTTGCCCTTCCCTTCCCTCTGACAGAGCTCTCACTGCTGAAGCCCTTGGCAGTGTGCAACCCACCACCCCCTAAGCCTCCCCAACGACGCCTGGCACCTATGTGCAAAGGCAAGGCAGGATTGGAGCTGAGGCAAGGAAGGCACCAGTGGCGTCTCCCAGGCTCGCTCAGACAGCTCCTTCCTGGGGAGGGAGCCTAAAAGCAAGGCAAGTCTGGGCAAGGCGAGCCCCGGCCGAGCAGCCTCGCGCCAGAAACTCTGCCAGATCGGGGCTCTGAGCAGAGCTAGAGCTCTGCCGTACTGGAGGCCACTTAGCTCCGTGCAAGCAGGGCTTTCCTCTTGACTGGGCTCGGCTGCCTCCTCTTCTCCCGAGGAGGCTCGCTACACTGCTGGCTGTGCTCTCGCCTATCAGGCGGGCGCGCAGGGCTCCTCCAGCAGGTCTTGCCTCAGGGGCTGCTTCCCCTGAGTTGAGGCTGTGGGCGGGAACCCAGACACGCAGGATAAGGCCCCAACCACCTGCACATGTCTCTGCTGGGGAGGAGAGTGCTAGGGAACCTACGTCTCTCACACACTTTCTAGGCACCCACGGAGTCAGCCTCTGGGAGTGTGGGGATGCAAAACCCAGCCAGGGGCCCTTGGAACCTGGTGCTCTCCGTGCGGAGCTTTGTCTGGGCGGCCAAGGAACCGCTGAAGGAGCCCTGCTGTTGCCCTTCGCTTCCCTCTGACAGAGCTTTCACTGCTGGAGCCCTTGGCAGTGTGCAACCCACCAGCCCCTAAGCCCTCCTCAAGGACGCTTGGGACCTAAGTGCAAAGGCAAGGCAGGGGTAGAGCTGAAGCCAGGAAGGCGCCAGTGGCGTTTCCGAGCCTCACACAGCCTGCTCCTTCCTGGGGAGGGAGCCTTAAAGCAAGGCAAGTCTGCGCAAGGCTCGCCTATGGCAGAGCATCTTGGTGCCAGGAACTCTGCCAGATCGGGCCTCTGAACAGAGCTAGAGATCTGCCGTACTGGAGTCGCACTTAGCTTCGTGTAAGCAGGGATTTCAGCTTGACGGGGACTTGCTGCCTCCTCTTCCCCGAGGAGGCTCGCTTCCCTGCTGGCTGTGCACTCGCCTATCAGGCGGGGGCGCAGGGCTCCTCCAGCAGGTCTTGCCTCAGGGGCTGCTTCCCCTGAGTTGGGGCTGTGGGCAGGAACCCAGACACGCAGGATCAGGCCCCAAACACCTGCACATGTCTCTGCTGGGGAGGAGAGTGCTAGGGAACCTACGTCTGTCATACACTTTCTGGGCACCCAAGGAATCAGCCTCCGTGTGTGCGGGGCTGAAAACCCCAGCCAGGGGCCTGGGAGCCTGGTGCTCTCCGTGTGGCGCTGAATCTGGGCGGCCAAGCAACCGCTGGAGGAGCCCTGCAGTTGCCCTTCCCTTCCCTCTGACAGAATTCTCACTGCTGGAGCCCTTGGCAGTGTGCAACCCACCAGCCCCTAAGCTCTCCTTAAGGAGGACTGGGACCTAAGTGCAAAGGCAAGGCAGGATTGGAGCTGAGGCAAGAAAGGCGCCAGTGGCGACTCCCAGGCTCCTGCTGCCTGCTCCTTCCTGGAGAGGCAGCCTAAAAGCAAGGCAAGTCTGGGCAAGGCTAGCCCCCGGCAGAGCAGCCTCGCGCCAGGAACTCTGCCAGATCGGGGCTCTGAGCAGAGCTAGAGCTCTGCCGTACTGGAGGCGCACTTAGCTCCGTGCAAGCAGGGCTTTCAACTTGACGGGCTGGGCTGCCTCCTCTTCCCCCGAGGAGGCTCGCTTCCCTGCTGGCTGTGCACTCGCCTATCAGGCGGGGCGCAGGGCTCCTCCAGCAGGTCTTGCCTCAGGGGCTGCTTCCCCTGAGTTGGGGCTGTGGGCAGGAACCCAGACACGCAGGATCAGGCCCCAACCACCTGCACATGTCTCTGGCTGGGGAGGAGAGTGCTAGGGAACCTACGTCTGTCATACACTTTCTGGGCACCCAGGAATCAGCCTCCGTGTTGTGCGGGGCTGAAAACCCAGCCAGGGGCCCTGGGAGCCTGGTGGCTCTCGGTGCGGCGCTGATTCTAGGCGCCTAGAAACCGCTGGAGGAGCCCTGCAGTTGCCTTCCCTT
>NW_017199351.1:0-7368 GCF_001704415.2 Capra hircus | reverse complement strand
CGAGGCTTTCCCACGAGGCTTTCCCCAGGCTGTCCCACGTGCCACCGTGGTGTGTGCAGAGTCGATCCTCGGTTTGAAAGTCCAGGCAGTGCAGGAAAAACAGGTTTCCCTGGAATGGACTGAGACATCTGGGGGACTCTGGGAATGGTGGCACGACCCTTGATTCCCTCTCGCCTTTCATGTGGAGAGCGCTGCCTCTTGAGATGCCACGGGAACGCCAGGAATTCTTTCCTACCCTGCAGGGAAAGGATCCCTCCTCTCGAGCCAAGAGGCGGTAACGGGGCTCCTCTGGATGTGGGCGGGACGCTCGTGCTTCCTCTCGAGTGGAGACGGGTATGTCCGGGAACTTTTGAGTTGCAGAAGGGTGTGAAGGACCCTTTGTAAGTTCCAGAGGTTAGGTGTGATTAGCCTTGAGACACCTCAGCGAAATGGGCCTCATCTCGCCTGGAAGGGAGAACCTCCTGGAGTTTTCTCAGTTGGGCAGGTGCTCTGGACTTAGACGGGGAACACAAGGACCCTCTGGTGGCCTCAGGAAAGGCCAGTACCCATGCGAGTTGCTGGGCCCTCTCGGATTCCTCTCCCCGTCGATACCGGGCCTAAGACCTTGTGTAGAGTCGGTGCCGGAACCTGAGGATTCCTCTCCAGTGCTGACATGGATCTTGGGGTACTTCTGGAGTCTCCCAGGGGAGTCAGTCCTCGTCCCGAGTGGGGCATGCACGTGCGCTTTCCTCCCGAGCTGTAGCAGCAGTGTCACGCTTCCCTTCGTGTGGATGAAGGGATCTGTGGCTTTCCCTCTGGGCTTTCCCACGAGGCTTTCCCACAGGGCTGTCCCACGTGCCACCGGGTGTGAGTCGATCCTCGGCTTGAACGTCCAGGCAGTGCAGGGAAAACAGGTTTCCCTGGAATGGACTGAGACATCTGGGGGACTCTGGGAATGGTGGCACGACCCTGGAATTCCTCTTGCCTGTCCCGTGGAGAGCGCCTCCTCTTGAGATGCGACGGGAACGCCGGGAATACTTTCCCGAACACGCAGGGAAAGGATCCCTGCTCTTGAGCTAGGAGGCGGAAACGGGGCTCCTCTGGATGTGGGCGGGACTCTCGTGCTTCCTCTCGAGTGGAGACGGGTAAGTTGGGGAACTTCTTGAGTTGCAGCAAGGGTGTGAAGGACCCTTTGGAAGTTCGAGAGGTTAGGTGTGATTAGCCTCGAGACGCCTAGGCTGAAATGGGCCTCATCTCACCTGGAGAGCAGAACCTCCAGGATTCTCTTGAGTTGGGAAGGTGCTCTCGACTTATGACGGGGACCTCAGGGACCTGCTCTGGTGGCCACAGGAAAGGCCAGTCCCCATGCGAGTTGCTCGGGCCTCTCGGGATTCCTCTCCCGTCGATGCCAGTACCTAAGACCTTGTGCGGAGACGGTGCCGCAACCTAAGGATTCCTCTCCAGTGCTGACATGGATCTTGGGGTACTTCTGGAGTCTCCCCCATGGGAGTCAGTCCTTGTCTCGAGTGGGGGCATGCACGTGCGATTTCCTCCTAAGCTGTATCAGCAGTGTCCCGCTTCCCTTCGCGTGGATCAAGGGATCAGTGGCCTTCCCTCGAGGCTTTCCCACGAGGCTTTCCCACGAAGCTTTCCAACAGGGCTGTCCCACGTGCCACCGTGGTGTGAGTCGATCCTCGGCTTGAAAGTCGAGGCAGTGCAGGAAAAACAGGTTTCCCTGGAATGGACTGAGACATCAGGGGGACTCTGGAATGGTGGCACGACCTGGAGTTCCTCTCGCCTTTCCTGTGGAGAGCGCCTCTTCTTGAGATGCAACGGAAGCCTGGAATTCTTTCCCAACCACGCAGGGGAAGGTTCACTCCTCTCGATCTAGGAGGGGGAAACGGGGCTCCCCTGGATGTGGTCGAGACTCTCGTGCTTCCTCTCGAGTGGAGACGGGTATGTCGGGGAACTTGTTGAGGTGAAGTAAGGGTGTGAAGGATCCTTTGGAAGTTCTCGACGTTAGGCGTGATTAGCCTCTAGACGCCTCAGCGGAAATGGGCCTCATCTCGCCTGGATGGAGAACCTCCTGGATTTTCTCGAGTTGCGGCCGGTGCTCTCGACTTACGATGGGGACCTCAGGGATCCGCTATGGTGGCCTCAGGAAAGGCCAGTCCCCATGCGAATTGCTCGGGGGCCTCTCCGGATTCCCTCTCCCGTCGATGCCGAGGCCTAAGACCTTGTGTGGAGTTGGTGCCGGAACAGGAGGATTCCTCTCCCAGTGCTGACATGGATCTTGGGGTACTTCTGGAGTCTCCACCGGGGATTCAGTCCTCGTCTCGTCTTAGGTCAATGCACGTGCACTTTCCTCACCGAGCTGTAGCAGCAGTTGTCATGCTTCCGCCTTCGCGTGGATGAAGAAATTCGCGGCTTTAACCTCGAGGTTTCGCAGGAGGCTTTCCCACGTGGCTTTCCCACAGGGCTGTCCCACGTGCCACCGTGGTGTGAGTCGATCCTCGGCTTGAAGTCGGACCTAGTGCAGGGAAAACAGGTTTCCCTGGAATGGACTTGAGACATCTGGGGGACTCTGGGAATGTGGCACGACCCTGGAGTTCCTCTTGCCTTTCCTGTGGAGAGCGCCTCCTCTTGAGATGCGAAGGGAACGCCGGGAATTCTTTCCCGAGCACGCAGCTGGAAAGGATCACTCCTCTCGAGCCTAGGAGGCGGAAACGGGGCTCCTCTGGATGTGGGCGGGACTCTCGTGCTTCTTCTTGAGTGGAGACGGGTATGTCGGGAACTTCTTGAGTTGCAGCAAGGGTGTGAAGGAAACTTTGGAAGTTCCAGATGTTAGATGTGATTAGCCTCGAGACCCCTCTGCGGAAATGGGCCTCATCTCGCCTGGAGGGGAGAACCTCTTGGATTTTCTCGAGTTGCGCAGGTGCTCCTCGACTTACGACGGGACATCAGGGACCCGCTCTGGTGGCCTCAGAAAGCCAGTCCCCATGCGAGTTGCTCGGGGCCTCTCGGATTTCTCTCCCTTCGATGCCGGGCCTAAGATCTTGTGTGGAGTCGGTGCCCGAACCTGAGCATACCTCTCCAGTGTGGCATGGATCTTTGGGGTACTTCTGGAGTCTCCCCAGGGGAGTCACTCCTCGTATCAAATGGGGGCATGCACGTGCGCTTTCCTCCCGAGCGGTAGCAGCAGTGTCATGCTTCCCTTTGCGTGGATCAAGGGATCAGGGGCTTTCCCTCGAGGCTTTCCACGAGGCTTTCCCACGAGGCTTTCCCACAGGGCGGTCCCACGTGGACCGTGGTGTGAGTCGATCCTCGGCTTTGAAAGTCGAGGCAGTGCAGGGAAAACAGGATTTCCCTGGAATGGACTGAGACATCTGGGGTACTCTGGGAATGTGGCACGACCCTGGAGTTCCTCTCGCCTTTCCTGTGGAGAGCGCTGCTCTTGCGATGCGTTGGGAACGCCGGGAATTCTTTCCCGACCACGCAGGGAAAGGATCCCTCCTCTCGAGTTAGGAGGCGGAAACGGGGCTCATCTGTATGTGGGCGGGACTCTCGTGCTTCCTCTCGAGTGGAGACGGGTATGTCGGGGAACTTCTTGAGTTGCAGCAAGGGTGTGAAGGACCCTTTTGAAGTTCCAAGATTAGGTGTGATTAGCCTCGAGACGCCTCAGCGGAAATGGGCCTCATCTCGCCTGGAGGGGAGAACCTCTTGTATTTTCTCGAGTTGAGGCAGGTGTTCTCAAATTACGACTGGGACCTCAGGGACCCGCTGGGGTGGCCTCAGGAAAGGCCAGTCCCCATGCGAGTTGCTCTAGGGCCTCTCGGGATTCCTCTCCCGTCGATGCGAGGCCTACGACCTTGTGTGGAGTCAGTGTCGTAACCTGAGGATTCCTCTCCAGTGCTGACATGGATCTTGGGGTACTTCTGGAGTCCACCAAGGGGTGTCAGTCCTCGTCTCGAGTGGGGCCATGTACGTGCGTATTCCTCCCGAGCTGTAGCAGCAGTGTCCCGCTACCCTTCGCATGGATCAAGGGATCTGTGGCTTTCCGTCGAGGCTTTCCCACGAGCTTTCCCACGAGGCTTTCCCACATGGCTGTCCCACGTGCCACCGTGGTGTGAGTCGTTCCTCGGCTTGAAAGTCGAGGCAAGTGCAGGGAAAACAGGTTTCCCTGGAATGGACTGAGACATCTGGGGGACTCTGGGAATGGGGCCTGATCCTGGAGTTCCTCGCGCCTTTCCTTTGGAGAGCGCCTCCTCTTGAGATGCGACGGGAACGCTAGTAATTCTTTCCCGACCACGCAGGGAAAGGATCCATCCTCTCAAGCTTGCAGGCGGAAACGGGGCCACTCTGGATATGGGCGGGACTCTCTGATTCCTCTAGAGTGGAGACGGGTATGTCGGGGAACTTCTTGAGTTGCAGCAACGGTGGGAAGGACCCTTTGGAAGTTCCAGAGTTTAAGTGTGATTACCCGCTAGTTGCCTCAGTGGAAATGGGCCTCATCTCGCCTGGAGGGGACAACCTCCTGGATTTTCTCGAGTTGGGGCAGGTGCTTTCGACTTACGATGGGGACCTAAGGTACCCGCTCTGGTGGGCTCAGGAAAGGCCAATCGCCATGCGAGTTGCTCTGGGGCCTCTCGGGATTCCTCTCCCGTCGATGCCGGGCCTAAGACCTTGTGTGGAGTCGGTGCCGGAACCTGAGGATTCCTCTCCAGTGCTGACATGGATCTTGTGGTACTTCTGGAGTCTCCCCAGCGGAGTCAGTCCTCGTCTCGAGTGGGCCATGCACCTGCGCTTTCCTCCCGAGCTGTAGCAGCAGTGTCACGCTTCCCTTCGCGTGGATCAAAGGGATCTGTGCCTTTCCCTCGAGGTTTTCCCAAAGGGCTGTCCCACGTGCCACCTTGGTGTGTGTCGATGTCGATCCTCGGCTTGAAAGTGAAGGCAGTGCAGGAAAAAACAGGTTTCCCTGGAATGGACTGAGACATCTTGGGGACTCTGGGAATGGTGGCACGACCCTGGAGTTCCTCTCGCCTTTCCTGTGGAGAGCGCCTCCTCTTGAGATGCGACGGGAACGCCGGGAATTCTTTGCCGACCACGAAATGAAATGATACCTCCTCTCGAGCTTGGAGGCGGAAACGGGGCTCCTCTGGATGTGGGCGGGACTCTCGTGCTTCCCTTGAGTGGAGACGGGTATGTCGGGGAACTTCTTGAGTTGCAGCAAGGCTGTGAAGGACCCTTTGGAAGTTCCAGAGGTTAGGTGTGATTTGCTTCGAGTCGCCTCAGCGGAACTGGGCCTCATCTCACCTGGAGGGGACAACCTCCTGGATTTTGTCGACTTGCGGCAGGTGCTCTCCAGTTACGACGGGGACCACAGGGACCCCCTCTGGAGGCCTCAGGAAAGGCCAGTCCTCATGCGAGTTGCCCGGGAGCCTTTCGGGATTTCTCTCCGTCGATTCCGGGGCCTAAGACCTTGTGCGGAGTCGGTGCCGGAATCTGAGGATTCCTCTCCAGTGCTGACATGGATCTTGGGGTACTTCTGGAGTCTGCCCAGGGGAGTGTGTCCTCGTCCCGAGTGGGGGAATGGACGTGCGCTTTCCTCCCGAGCTGTAGCAGCAGTGTCACTCTACACTTCGCGTAGATCAAGGGATCTGTGGCTTTCCCTCGAGGCTTTCCCTCGAGGCTTTCCCACGAAACTTTCCCACAGGGCTGTCCCACGTGCCACCGTGGTGTGAGTCGATCCGGCTTGAAAGTCGAGGCAGTGCATGCAAAAACAGGTTTCCCTGGAATGGATGAGACATCTGGGGGACTCTGGGAATGGTGGCACCACCCTGGAGATCCTCTCGCCTTTCCTGTGGAGAGCGCCTCCTCTTGAGATGCGACTGGAACGCCGGGAATTCTTTCCCGACCACAGAGGAAAGGATCCCTCCTCTCGAGCTATGAGGCGGAAACGGGTCTCCTCTGTATGTGGACGGGACTCTCGTGCTTTCTCTCGAGTGGAGACGGGTATGTTGGCGAACTTCTTGAGTTGCAGATATGGTGCGAAGGACCCTTTGGAAGTTCCAGAGGTTAGGTGTGATTAGCCTCCAGACGCCTCAGCAGAAATGGGCCTCATCTCGCCTGGAGGGGAGAACCTCCTGGATTTTCTCGAGTTGCGGCAGGTGCTCTCGACTTACGATGGGGACCTCAGGGACCCGCTCTGGTGGCCTCAGGAAAGGCCAGTCCCCATGCGAGTTGCTCGGGGGCCTCTCGGGATTTCTCTCCAGTCGAAGCCTGGGCCTAAGACCTTGTGTGGAGTCGGTGCCTGAACCTGAGGATTCCTCTCCAGTGCTGACATGGATCTTGGGGTACTTCTGGAGTCTCCCCAGGGGAGTCAGTCCTCGTCTCGAGAGGGGGCATGCATGTGCGCTTTCCTCACGAGCTGTAGCAGCTCTGTCATGCTTCGCTTCGCGTGGATCAAGGGATCTGTGGCTTTCCCTCGAGGCTTTCCTCGAGGCTTTCCCTTTCCCACGAGGCTTTCCCACAGGCTGTCCCACGTTCCACCGTGGTGTGAGTCGATCCTCGGCTTGAACGTCTAGGCAGTGCAGGGAAAACAGGTTTCCCTGGAATGGACTGAGACATCTGGGGGACACTGGGAATGGTGGCATGACCCTTGATTCCCTTTCGCCTTTCATGTGGAGGGCGCCTCCTCTTGAGATGCCACGGGAACGCCAGGAATTCTTTCCCGACCCTGCAGGAAAAGGATCCCTCTCTCGAGCTAGGAGGCGGTAACGGGGCTCCTCTGGATGTGGGCGGGACGCTCGTGCTTCCTCTCGAGTGGAGAAGGGTATGTCCGGGAACTTCTTGAGTTGCAGGAAGGGTGTGAAGGACCCCTTGTAAGTTCCAGAGGTTAGGTGTGATTAGCCTCGAGACCCCTCAGGTGAAATGGGCCTCATCTCGCCAGGAGAGGAGAACCTCCTGGATTTTCTCGAGTTGCAGCAGTGCTCTCGACTTACGACGGGGATATCAGGGACCCGCTCTTGTGGCCTCACGAAAGGCCAGTCCCCATGCGAGTTGCTCATGGGCCTCTCAGGATTCCTCTCCCGTCGATGCCGGGACCTAAGATCTTGTGTGGAGTCTGTGCCAAAACCTGAGGATTCCTCTCCATTGCTGACATGTATCTTGGGTACTTCTGGAGTCTCCCCAGGGGAGTCAGTCCTCGTCTCGAGTGGCGGCATGCACGTGCGCTTTCCTCCCGAGCTGTAGCAGCACTGTCACGCTTCCCTTCACGTGGATCAAGGGATCTGTGGCTTTCCCCTCGAGACTTTCCCTCGAGGCTCCCACGAGGCTTTCCCACGAGGCTTTCCCACGAGGCTTGAAAGTCCAGCAGTGCAGGGAAAACAG
>NW_017199350.1:0-7369 GCF_001704415.2 Capra hircus | reverse complement strand
TTCAGATTCTTCTCGTGGACCAAGATCTCACTTTTCCTCCAGAGGGACAATCCAAGCTTTTTATTAGTTGATCTGCCACCTGACATCAGGAGAACTTGGCCTATAATTTAGGCATGAAACTATGACTACATCTCACTTTCCTCCCAGAGGGACAATCCAAGCTTTTTTATTAGTTGATCCCCTGACATCAGAGTCCATTTGAGCACGAGTTGGCGCTATAATTTAGGCATGAAACTATGACTACATAAAGAAAAGGTGACTTTATGATTCAGGGATGGCCATGATATGCTTGCACTTCAGAGAAAATGGGTTAAAATGATTTTTTTTCTTCAAAACTGCACAGCCAGTTCTTTCAGCATATGCAATTGAAAACATCTAGTCATTAGTCAGTTTTCATTCCAATCCCAAAGAAAGGCAATGACAAAGAATATTCAAGCTGCTGGCACAATTGCACTCATCTCACACACTAGTAAAGTAATGCTCAAAATTCTCCAAGTTCACATGAACTGTGAACTTCCAAATGTTCAAGAGGGATTTAAACATGCAGAGAAACCAGAAGATCAAACTGCCACATCCACTGGATCATTGAAAAAGCAAGAGAGTTCCAGAAAAAAAAGACATCTATTCTGCTTTATTGACTATGCAAAGCCTTTGACTGTGTGGATCACAATAAACTGGGAAAAATTCTGAAAGAGATGGGAATACCAGACCACCTGACCTGTCTCTTGAGAAACCTGTATGCAGGTCAGGAAGAAACAGTTCGAACTGGACATGGAACAACAGACTGGTTCTAAATAGGAAAAGGAATATGTCAAGGCAGTGTATTGTCACCCTGCTTATTTAACTTATATGCAGAGTACATCATGAGAAACACTGGGCTGGAGGAAGCACACGCTGGAATCCAGATTGCTGGGAGAAATATCAAGAATCTCAGATATGCAGATGACACCACCCTTATGGCAGAAAGTGAAGAAGAACTAAAGAGTCTCCTGATGAAAGTGAAAGAGGAGAGTGAAAAAGTTAGCTTAAAGCTCAGCATTCAGAAAACTAAAATCATTGCATCCAGTCTCATCACTTCATGGCAAATAGATGGGAAAACATTGGAAACAGCAGCAGACTATTTTGGGGGCTTGGAAATCACTGCAGGTGATGGTCTGCCTCCATGAACTTAAAACGTATTTATGACTTGGAAGAAAAGTGATGACCAAACTAGACAGCATATTAAAAAGCCGAGACGTTGCTTTGCCAACAAAGATCCATCCAGTCAAGGCTATGGTTTTTCCATATGTCATGGATGGATATGAAAGATGTACTATAAAGAAAGTGACAGCTGAAAATTGATGCTTTTGAACTGTGGTGTTGGAGAAGATGCTTGTAGGTCGCTTAGACTACAAGGAGACGCAACCACTCCATCCTAAAGGAAATCAGGTCTGAATATACATTGGAAGGACTAATACTGAACCTGAAACTCCAATACTTTGGCCACTTGATGTGAAGAGCTGACTCACTTGGAAGTTGCTTTGATTTGCCTGTGAGTGTGGGAGCCCTCCCTGGGCAAAGGGCCTCAGGGGTCATTGCCACTGAATCACGACCTCCAAGCAAGCGCATTCCAGCTGTGTGACATTCAGGAAGCAGGAGACTGGGAAAACTATCTTCCTTAGAGGAAGGAAAGTCATCCACAGAGAGTGTGTTTTCAGGCCTCTCTTTGCAGCAAGTGTTTTGCTTCTCAGACATCAGAGCTGCAGGCTTGCTCTGAGGGCCTCAATTGCAGAGTCAGGGCTGTGTGTCTCACTGCACTTTCCAAGCATTGCAGACACATTCCTAGGTTGGAGCAGTGCTTCCCATGAGAAAGAAGCCTCGGGAGTGTGTCTGAGCGGGCTGAGTGCCATGCTAGGGTCACCTAGTCGAGGGCACCTTGCACATCCAATGGGCCCAGGCGAGTAGCTATGGACCGGCCCTTCGGTTGAGATATCCCAAAGCAGGGAACAAAGCTAGCTCTGTCAGAAGGAGGAAAAAGCAATGGGATGGATTTTCAAGCAGTTGCTAAGTCACACCACGTTAGGGCTCCCCGGGAAAGAAATGCGAAATTTTGGCCTCTAGGCCCAGTATCCAGATGTGTGCACAGGATATTTTCCCCACAGGATCCAAGAATGTTCCAGACAGACCTAAGCTCACTAGCTCTCTCCTGCAGAGGAAATGAAATATTGTTGCTGAACCACGAAAAGATGCTGGGATTCTTGGCTTATGGAGGAGAAGAATTCAATCCAGGGCCCAAGACGAGGCTTGATTGCTCAGAGCTTTTGTGCAATAGAGTTTTATTAAAGGATAAAGGAGATAGAGAAAGCTTCTGACAGAGACATCACAAGGGGCAGAAAGCGTACCCCCTTGCTAGTGTTAGTAATGGAGTTATATACTCTCCAATAAGTTATGACAACGAACAAAAGAATGTCTGGAGGTTGTAAAGACTCACTAGACCTACTCCCATAATTGACATTTTAAGATAACAGGATTAGCCAGAAGGTTTTTTCCAGAGACCGTCCTCAAGAAGGATGCATGATTGTTATATAATCCTAAGGAATGTAGAGGGAAAAACAGTTTGTCCTTTCTTCCTCCTTGAGAATTCTAGACCCCTCTCTCCTTGGGGACCCTTGAACTTCTTAGAAACCTGCCTTGGCAATGACTCTCTCAGAAACATGATTGAACAGCCGTTTGGAGCTTCCTTTGACTTTCCCTGGGAGGGAGGGAGCCCTCCCTGAGCACAGGGCCTCAGGGGCCATGGCCAATGAAAAATAATCTCCCAGCAAGTGCTTTTCAGCCCTGTGTGACTCTCAGCCCACAGGAGGCTGAGAAAACTCTCTTCCTTGGAGGAAGGAAAGGCAGCCCAAGAGTGTGTTTTCAGGCCTGTATCTTGCAGCAAGTGTTTGGCTTGTTAGACAGAAGACCTGCAGGCCTGTTCCAACAGACTCAATGCCAGAATCAGGGCCTTGTGTCTCCCTGCAGTTTCCTGGCCTTGCAAACACATTCCTAGGTGAGAGCAGTCCTGCCCATGGGGAAGCAGGCTGCGGGAGTGTGTCTGAGGGGGCCAGGTGTCATGCTGGGGTCACCTGGTCGAGGGCACCTTGCACCTCCAATGGACCCCAGGCAAGGAGTTGCAGGCCACCACCTTGCTTCTGAAATCCCAAAATGGGGAGCAAAGCTCGCTCTGTCAGAGGGAAGAAAACAGCAACAGGATGGATTTTCAAGCAGTTGCTAGGCTGTACTGCGTTAGGGCTCCAAGGAAGGAAAATGCGAATTTTAGCCCCTACGACTGGTATCCAGGTGGGCTCCCAGGATGATTTCCCCGCAGGATCCAAGAACGTTCCAGACAGACCTGGGCTCACTAGCTCCCTCCTGCAGAGGAAACATGAGAGAACAGCTGTTTGGAGGTTGCTTTGACTTCCCCTGGGAGGGTAGGATCCCTCCTGGGTGCAGGCCTCAGGGGCCATTGCCGCTGAGAAATGCCCTAAGCCAGACCTTTCAGCCTTGTATGACTCAGCACGGAGGAGACTGGAAAAGCTCTCTTCCTTGGAGGAAGGAAAGGCAGCCCCAGAGAGTGTGTTTTCACACCTGTATCTTGCAGCAAGTGTTTGGCGTCTCAGACGTCAGACCTCCAGGCCTGCTCCAACGGCCTCAGTTCCAGAGTCAGGGCCGTGTGTCTCCCTGCATTTTCTGAGCCTTGGGAACACATTCCTAGGTCAGAACAGTCCTGCCCATGGGGAAGGAGGCTGCGGGAGTGTGTCTGAGGGGGTCGGGTGCCATGCTGGGGTCCAATAGACCCGGTACCTCCAATAGACCCAGGACAACAGCGGTGGGCTCCCCCTGGCTTCCGAAATGCCAAAGCGAGAAGCAAAGCTAGCTCTATCAGAAGGAAGAAAAGAGCAATCGGATGGATGTTCAGGCTGTTGCTGGGCACCACACTTCAGGGTCCCCCCCGAGAGGAACAGGCGCCCTGTGGCCCTAGGTCCGATATGCAGGTTAACACACAGGGTGTGTCCCCATAGGAGCCAAGAATTTTCCTGACAGACCTAGGCTCACTAGAGCTCTCCTACAGGGCAAAAAGGGGTAGAACAGACTGTGGATGTGACTCTGCCTTTCCCAGCGAGCATGGGGCCCTCCCTACGGCCCCGGGCTCCAGGGAAAATTGTCCCTGAAAAATGACCTCCAAGAAGCGCTTTTCCAGCAGGCTGGGATGCAGAGTTCACAGGATGCGGGGAAAGTGATCGTCCTTCAGGGAAGAAGAGGCAGCCACCCAGTGTGTGTTTGCAAGCCTGTATTTGGAAGAAACTGGTTAGCTCCTTCAAGGGGAGACCTCCAGGTCTGCTCAGAGGACCGAAATTCCAGAGGCAGCACCATGCATCTCCCCTGTCCTTTCTGAGCCTTGGAAAGACATGCCTAGCTTATAGCGGTATTGCTCATGAAGAAGCAGGATGCAGGAATGTGTCAGACATGACTGGGTGCCTTCCTGGGTTCAGCTCCGTGAGGGGCCTTTCCACTCAAAGTAGGTCCATGCCTCCTTGGGGAGGAAGTGGGGCCCGCTTGCCTCCAAAATTGCCAAAGGCTGGAACAAAGCTAGTTCTATCAGAGGTAAGAAAAGAGCAATTGGATGGATGTGGAAGCTGTTGCTGGGCCGCACTGCTTCAGGCCCCCCACCCTCCGCCCCCGAGAGAAACAGGCGCCCTGTGGCCCCTAGGTCCTGGATGCAGTTTCACACATAGAATGTGTCCCCATAGGAGCCAAGAATTTTCCTGACAGACCTAGGCTCACTAGAGCTCTCCTACAGAGCAAAGGGGATGGGACAGATGTGTGGCTGTGGCTCTGCCTTTCCCTGGGAGTGTGGAGCCGCTCCCTATGGCCCGGGCTCCAGGGGAAGTTGCCCCTGAATAATGACCTCCAAGAAGCGCTTTTCCAACTGGCTGAGACTGAGTTCTCAGGATGCAGGGAAAGCGAGTGTCCTTCGGGGAAGCAAAGGCAGTCACCTGTTATCATGACTTACTAGAATAGTAGGTACCTTCTCCGGTTGGGCAGAGGCCTTCCCTACCTGATCTGAAAAAGAAAATGAAGTAGCTCGCTGATTTGAGAAATAATTCCCAGACTTGGGTTTCCAACCAGTATAGAATCCGACAATGCCCTGTCTTTGTAGCCGCGTTAATTAACAGGTATGTGAAGCTCTAAATATCAGTGGAAATTACATACAGCATATAGGCCCCAGTGTTCTGGAATGGTGGAAAGAAACAACCAAACTCTTGAAGAGACACTTTTCAAAATGGATCATAGAGACTGACTGTACGTGGATGGGCTTGCTTCCGGCAGACTTACTCATATTACGGGTAACCGCACGTTCCCACAGTTGTTGTCCTTATGAAATTTTCTATGGGAGACCCCTCCCCACAGTGAGGCAGGTGTTAGCAGATTTGCCACAAGTAAAGGGGGTGGGATTTCACAGCAGATGGAACAATTAGGTAAGGTAATAAATCAGGTAACTAAGTTTGTATAAAAAAGAATATCATTCCCCCTTGAGGAAGAGATTCATGAATTTGTGCTCAGTGATCAGGTGTGGCTCAATGACTGGAAACACAATTCCTTGGCCTGACATCGGAAAGGTCCTTATACTGTTGTTTTAGCCACAATTCTGAAAGAGATGGGAATACCAGACCACCTAACCTGCCTCTTGAGAAATCTGGATGAAGGTCAGGAAGCAACAGTTAGAGCAGGACATGGAACAACAGACTGGTTCAAAAAAAGGAAAAGGAGTATGTCAAGGCTGTATATTGTCACCTGTTTATTTAACTTCTATGCAGAGTACATCATGAAAAATGCTGGGATGGAAGATACATAAGCTGGAATCAAGATTGCCGGTAGAAATAATCAATCAACTTAGATATGCAGATGACACCACCATTATGGCAGAACGTGAAGAGGAACGGGTATGTCGGGGAACTTCTTGAGTTGCAGCAAGGGTGTGAAGGACCCTTTGGAAGTTCCAGAGGTTAGGTGTGGTTAGTCTCGAGATGCCTCAGCGGAAATGGGCCTCATGTCGCCTGGAATGGAGAGGCTCCTGGATATTCCCGAGTTTCAGCAGGTGCTCTCGAGTTACGACGGGGATTCAGGGACCCGCTCTGGCGGCCGCAGGAAAGGCCAGTTATCATGCGTGTTGCTAGGGGGCCTCTCGTGATTCCTCTCCCGTCGATGCCGGGCCTAAGACCTTGTGTGGAGTCGGGGCCGGAAGCTGAGGATTCCTCTCCAGTGCTGACATGGATTTTGGGGTACTTCTGGAGTCTCCACAAAGGAGTCAGGCCTCGTCTCGAGTGGGGGCATGAGCGTGCCCTTTCCTCCCATGCTGTAGCAGCAGTGTCACGCTTCCCCTTGCGTGGACCAAGGGATCTGTGGCTTTCCCTCGAGTCTTTCCCACGAGGCTTTCCCACAGGGCTGTCCCACGTGTCACGGTGGTGTGAGTCGATCCTCGGCGTGAAAGCCGAGGCAGTGCAGGGAAAACAGGTTCCTGTGGAACGGACTGAGATATCTGGGGGAGTCTTGGAATGGTGGCACGACCCTGCAGTTCCTCTCCCCTTTCCTTTGGAGAGCGCCTCCTCTTGAGATGCGATGGGAATGCCGGGAATTCTTTCCCGACCAAGCAGGGAAAGGATCCGTCCTCTCGAGCTACGAGCCGGAAACGGAGCTCCTCTGGATGTGGCCGGGACCCTCGTGCTTCCTCTTGAGTGGAGACGGGTATGTCGGGGAACTTCTTGAGTTGCAGCATGGCTGTGAAAGACTCTTTGGAAGTTCCAGAGGTCAAGTGTGATTAGCCTCGAGACACCTCAGTGGAAACGGGCCTCATCTCGCCTGCAGGGGAGAACCTCCTGGATTTTACCGAGTTGCGGCAGGTGCTCTTGACTTACGACGGGGACCTCATGGACCCGCTCTGGTGACCTCAGGAAAGGCCAGTCCCCATGCGAGTTGCTAGAGGGCCTGTCGCTGTTCCTCTCCCGTCGATGCCAGGGCCTAAGACCTTGTGTGGAGTCGGGCCGGAACCTGAGGATTCCTCTCCAGGGCTGACATGCATCTTGGGGTACTTCTGGAGTCTCCCAGGGGAGTCAGTCCTCGTCTCGAGTGGGGCATGCACGTGCGCTTTCCTCCCGAGCTGTAGCAGCAGTGTCACGCTTCCCGTCGCGTGGATCAAGGGATCTGTGGCTTTCCCTCGAGGCTGTCCCATGAGGCTTTCCCACAGGGCTCTCCCACGTGCCACCGTGTGGTGTGAGCCGATCCTCGGCAATGAAAGTCGAAGCAGTGCAGGGAAAACAGGATCCGCTGGAATGGACGGAGACATCTGGGG
>NW_017199349.1:0-7369 GCF_001704415.2 Capra hircus | reverse complement strand
TATCTAGCTACTAGCAGTCTACTCATTAGAGAAAGGAATGGCAGCAGACCCCTCCCCACAAGATATATGGAGATGACCGGGCACCAGGTGAGTCATCCGCCATGAAACGATTGATATGAGCAGATGGGTAGCTTCATTCACATAGATCAGGAGAACCATGTATGAGTAACGCATATTGTTTGTCAAGTCAGTTCTGAGCCTTTAGGCAGAACCTACTTGAACACAGAGTCTCGGGTAAATGCATAGTACATTCACAAGCTCAGGCAAACCCCATAAGAAAAATGCCTTGGTCAGCTCAAAGTATGAGAAAGTGAAGTTCAGGTGGAACCAGGGTGTCATTATAGCAAGACAGAATTGTAAGGGAAAACCTCTTTTTAAATTTGTATCGAGAAGGGGAAAAAAGATAACAGCTTGTTTCCTCCTGCCTCGGAAGTGACAGATAACAACTGTCTGACACTAGCACCCCATTTCCTCCCTTTGGAGACCCCTGGCCTGGCTGTTACCCTCTCAGTTTCATTCATTGAGTGTTTTCTGCCTCGTGAAACATTGGGCATAGCAGTATGTGTTTATTTAGGGGGTATTTCATCGAATTTCATTGAAATGCATATGTGAATGAGAAAGTTTGACATGCTGTTGCTTTGTATACCGATTGGGAAATGTGAGTCTCCAAGTTTAATTTAGTTTTTCATGTTCATTTTTCTTTTTAGGGTACAAAGAAAACTAATAAGACTGTTAAGATCAGCTTTCGTATTTTTGCCAAATATGAATTGAGATCACATCGATCGGAGATGAGTCTGTGCATGAAAGCCCTAATAACTAATGTGAATTGACTTCACTACCATGGCATGTTTTCATATCTATTGAGATTTAGTTCATGTATTTCGATTTTAACTTTTCTGTCTTACAGCCTTGTTTGTAGATCAAAGCTATTTGAAAGTGTCATCTGGTTTTCAATGGCTTGTGAGGTTACTCATGAGTGGTTTATAAAAACCGAATGGATTGTACGTAGCCATACTTGTTGTCATTCTATGAATTTGAAGAATGTCTGAAGAATGTCTGCAGTTATGCCTTAAAGATTCATACAATTGATGTCCAATATTTATCTCAATAGACTTGCTTTCAAAGTTTCCTATGCGTATGTCTTTCTTTATGGATTTGGGTAGAAGTCGTATTGGAACACTGAAAAATCTGTGATATCAGCCGTGCTGACCTTCTTTTCCGGTGGTCATCATTAAGATTTTCACGCTCACTGTCACTTTGTGCAATGCTATGGATCCTAGTGGAAACAGGTGCCGTTCATCCTACTTTTGTGAAGATTGAACTCATCGTAGAAAGTGGAATTTGTTGAAATATTTATGGTATCAATATATCCTGTATATATAATTACCCAGATTACGTGCGTATTTGATTGCTAAGTTATAAAATGTATGAGATAGATGTGATCCATCAATGGCGATTGGATACGTGGTGGAGAGGTATTTTGGTGATGCAAGAGAAAATGATGTGATCAGAGTATGTATATCCCTTTTATGTGGATAATGGGTCTTGGATCGATGTTTGAAACATTCCAACCTTGTCTTTTGTTATGCATGGGAAGTGTCAAAAACAAAGACGATGCAGTACCTACTTCAAGGGTAAGTATAGGTTGAGGGGTGACTATGAAGGTTAGGGGATGTGGTGTGCGGGTGAGGGGAAGGTACAGTGTGCAGAACAGCCCCAAACTTGTTAGGGTGATGAGCAAGGTTAGGTGAGGGGTGAGGGTGAGGGTAAGGCTTCAAGGAGGGTGAGGGTAAGGGTTCAGGGAGTGAGGTGTGGGGTGAGGGCGAGGGTAAGGGATCGGGTGAGGGTTCAGGGTGAAGGGTGGGTCTCACATCTGATAAACGATTGCACTCCAAATATACCCTTCACTTCCCTGGAACAGAGCTCTCACTGTTGGAGCCCTTGGCAGTGTGCAACCCACCAGCCCTAAGCCCTCCCCCAGGACGCCTGGTACCTAAGTGCAAAGGAAAGGCAGGAGAGGAGCTGAGGCCAGGAAGGTGCCAGTGGCGTCTCCCAGCCTCGTGCAGCCTGCTCCTTCCTGGGCAGGAAGTCTAGAAGCCAGGCAGGTCTGGGCAAGGCTCGCCCCAGGCAGAACAGCCTCGCGCAAGGAACTCTGCCAGATCAGGGCTCTCAGCGGAGCTGGAGCTCTGCCATACTGGAGGCGCACTCGGCTCCACCCCAGCAAGGCTTGCAGCAGCACGCGACTGGGCTGTCTCCTCTTCCCCGGAGGAGGCTCCCTTCCACTTGTGCTGTGCACTCGGCTTCCAGGCGGAGCCATACCTCGCCTCCTGCAGGTCTTGGCTCAGGGGTTACTTCCCCTGAGCTGGGGTTGTGGGCGGGAACCCAGACACGCAGGGGCAGGCCCCAACAACCTGCACACAGCTCTGCTGGGGGAGAAGAGCATTAGGGAACCTATGTCTTTCAGGCAAATGATGGGAGACCAAAAGTGAGTCGCCAGGCTGCTGGCTGCAGACACCACCCAGGGGGCACTGGGTGCATGGTGCTCTCAATGTGGCGCTGAGTCTGGACAGCCAAGCAACAGCTGAAGGAGCTCTGCAGATGCCCTTCCCTTCCCGCCGACAGAGCTCTCAGTGCTGGAGCCCTTGGAAGTGTGGAACTCAGCGATCCCTAAGCCCTCCCAAACATATGTCTCTGCTGGGGAGGAGAGTGCTAGGGAACCTACCTGTGTGAGGCAGCTTCTGGGCGCCCGCAGAGTCAGCATCTGGGTGTGCGGGGCGGCAGACACCAGTCAGGGGCCCTGGGAGACTGGTACTCTTCGTGCTGCACTAAGTCTGGGCGGCCAAGCAACCGCTGGAGGAGCCCTGCAGTTGCCCTTCCATTCCCTCTGACAGAGCTCTCACTGCTGGAGCCCTTGGCAGTGGGCAACCAACCAGCCCCAAAGCCCTCCCCAAGGACTCTTGGAACCTAAGTACAAAGGAAAGGCAGGAGCAGAGGTGAAGACAGAAAGGCGCGAGTGGCATCTCCCAGGCTCGAGCTGCCTGCTTCGTCCAGGGGAGGGAGCCTAAAAGCAGGGCAAGTCTGGGCAAGGCTCGCGCACATAAGAGCAGCCACGCACCAGGAACCCTGCCAGATCGGGCCTCTAAGCAGAGCTAGAGCTCTGCCGTATTGGAGGCGCACTTGGCTGCGTGCAAGCAGGGCTTTCAGCTTGTCGGGACTGGGCTGCCTCCTCTTCCCCCGTGGAGGCTCGCTTCCATGCTGGCTGTGCACTCGCCTATCAGGCGGGGGCTCAGGGCTCCTCCAGCAGGTCTTGCCTCAGGGGCTGCTTCCCCTGAGTTGGGGCTGTGGGCGGGAACCCAGACACGCAGGATCAGCACAGAAACACCTGCACATGTCTCTGCTGGGGAGGAGAGTGCTAGGGAAGCTACGTCTGTCATACACTGTCTCGGCGCCCACGGACTCAGCCTCCGGGTGTGCGGGGCTGAAGACCCCAGCCAGGGTCCCTGGGAGCCTGGTGCTCTCCGTGCGGCGCTGAGTCTGGGAGGCCAAGCAACCGCTGGAAGAGCCCTGCAGTTGCCCTTCCCTTCCCTCTGACAGAGCTCTCACTGCTGGAGCCCTTAGCAGTGTGCAACCCACCAGCCCCTAAGCCCTCCCCAGGACGCCTGGCACCTAAGTGCAAAGGAAAGGCAGGAGAGGAGCTGAGGCAAGGTAGGAACCAGTGGCGTCTCCAGGCTCGGGCAACCTGCTCCTCCCTAGGGAGGGAGACTAAATGCAAGGCAAGTCTGGGCAAGGCTCGACCCCAGCAGAGCTGCCTCGCGCTGGGAAATCTGCCTGATCGGGGCTCTGAGCAGAGCTAGAGCTCTGCCGAACTGGAGGTGCACTTAGATCCGTGCAAGCAGGGCTTTCCGCTTGACGGGGCTGGGCTGCCTCCTCTTCCCCCGAGGAGGCTCGCTTCCCTGCTGGCTGTGCTCTCGCCTATCAGGCGGGGGCGCAGGGCTCCTCCAGCAGGTCTTGCCTCAGGGGCTGCTTCCCCTGAGTTGGGGCTGTGGGCGGGAACCCAGACACGCAGGATCAGGCCCCAAACCACCTGCACATGTCTCTGCTGGGGAGGAGAGTGCTAGGGAACCTACGTCTGACACACACTTTCTAGGCACCCACGGAGTCAGCCTCTGGGAGTGTGGGGCTGCAAAACCCAGCCAGGGGCCCTTGGAACCTAGTGCTCTCCGTGAGGGGTTACTCTGGGCGGCCAAGCAACCGCTGAAGGAGCCCTGGTGTTGCCCTTCGCTTCCCTCTGACAGAGCTCTCACTGCTGGAGCCCTTGGCAGTGTGCAACCCACCAGCCCTAAGCCCTCCTTAAGGAGGACTGGGACCTAAGTCCAAAGGCAAGGCAGGATTGGAGCTGAGGCAAGGAAGGCGCCAGTGGCGTCTCCCAGGCTCCTGCTGCCTGCTCCTTCCTGGGGAGGCAGCCTAAAAGCAAGGCAAGTCTGGGCAAGGCTAGCCCCAGCAGAGCAGACTCCCGCCAGGAACTCTGCCAGATCGGGGGTCTGAGCAGAGCTAGAGCTCTTCCGTACTGGAGGCGCACTTAGCTCCGTTCAAGCAGGGCTTTCCGCTTGACGGGGCTGGGCTGCCTCCTCTTCCCCGAGGAGGCTCGCTTCCCTGCTGGCTGTGCTCTCGCCTATCAGGCAGGCGCGCTGGGCTCCTACAGCAGGTCTTGCCTCAGGGGCTGCTTCCCCTGAGTTGCGACTGTGGGCGGGAACCCAGACACGCAGGATCAGGCCTCAACCACCTGCACATGTCTCTGCTGGGGAGGAGAGTGCTAGGGAACCTACGTCTGTCACACACTTTCTAGGCAAGCACGGAGTCAGCCTCTGGGAGTGTGGGCTGCAAAACCCAGCCAGGGGCACTTGGAACCTGGTGCTCTCCGTGCGGCGCTTAGTCTGGGCGGCCAAGCAACCGCTGAAGGAGCCCTGCTGTTGCCCTTCGCTTCCCTCTGACCGAGCTCTCACTGCTGGAGCCCTTGGCAGTGTGCAACCCACCAGCCCCTAAGCCCTCCCCCAGGACGCCTGGCACCTAAGTGCAAAGGAAAGGCAGGAGAGGAGCTGAGGCCAGGAAGGTGCCAGTGGCGTCTCCCAGCCTCGTGCAGCCTGCTCCTTCCTGGGCAGGAAGTCTAGAAGCCAGGCAGGTCTGGGCAAGGCTCGCCCCAGGCAGAACAGCCTCGCGCAAGGAACTCTGCCAGATCAGGGCTCTCAGCGGAGCTGGAGCTCTGCCATACTGGAGGCGCACTCGGCTCCACCCCAGCAAGGCTTGCAGCAGCACGCGACTGGGCTGTCTCCTCTTCCCCGGAGGAGGCTCCCTTCCACTTGTGCTGTGCACTCGGCTTCCAGGCGGAGCCATACCTCGCCTCCTGCAGGTCTTGGCTCAGGGGTTACTTCCCCTGAGCTGGGGTTGTGGGCGGGAACCCAGACACGCAGGGCAGGCCCAACAACCTGCACACAGCTCTGCTGGGGAGAAGAGCATTAGGGAACCTATGTCTTTCAGGCAAATGATGGGAGACCAAAAGTGAGTCGCCAGGCTGCTGGCTGCAGACACCACCCAGGGGGCACTGGGTGCATGGTGCTCTCAATGTGGCGCTGAGTCTGGACAGCCAAGCAACAGCTGAAGGAGCTCTGCAGATGCCCTTCCCTTCCCGCCGACAGAGCTCTCAGTGCTGGAGCCCTTGGAAGTGTGGAACTCAGCGATCCCTAAGCCCTCCCAAACATATGTCTCTGCTGGGGAGGAGAGTGCTAGGGAACCTACCTGTGTGAGGGCAGCTTCTGGGCGCCCGCAGAGTCAGCATCTGGGTGTGCGGGGCGGCAGACACCAGTCAGGGGCCCTGGGAGACTGGTACTCTTCGTGCTGCACTAAGTCTGGGCGGCCAAGCAACCGCTGGAGGAGCCCTGCAGTTGCCCTTCCATTCCCTCTGACAGAGCTCTCACTGCTGGAGCCCTTGGCAGTGGGCAACCAACCAGCCCCAAAGCCCTCCCCAAGGACTCTTGGAACCTAAGTACAAAGGAAAGGCAGGAGCAGAGGTGAAGACAGAAAGGCGCGAGTGGCATCTCCCAGGCTCGAGCTGCCTGCTTCGTCCAGGGGAGGGAGCCTAAAAGCAGGGCAAGTCTGGGCAAGGCTCGCGCACATAAGAGCAGCCACGCACCAGGAACCCTGCCAGATCGGGCCTCTAAGCAGAGCTAGAGCTCTGCCGTATTGGAGGCGCACTTGGCTGCGTGCAAGCAGGGCTTTCAGCTTGTCGGGACTGGGCTGCCTCCTCTTCCCCCGTGGAGGCTCGCTTCCATGCTGGCTGTGCACTCGCCTATCAGGCGGGGCTCAGGGCTCCTCCAGCAGGTCTTGCCTCAGGGGCTGCTTCCCCTGAGTTGGGGCTGTGGGCGGGAACCCAGACACGCAGGATCAGCACAGAAACACCTGCACATGTCTCTGCTGGGGAGGAGAGTGCTAGGGAAGCTACGTCTGTCATACACTGTCTCGGCGCCCACGGACTCAGCCTCCGGGTGTGCGGGGCTGAAGACCCCAGCCAGGGTCCCTGGGAGCCTGGTGCTCTCCGTGCGGCGCTGAGTCTGGAGGCCAAGCAACCGCTGGAAGAGCCCTGCAGTTGCCCTTCCCTTCCCTCTGACAGAGCTCTCACTGCTGGAGCCCTTAGCAGTGTGCAACCCACCAGCCCCTAAGCCCTCCCCCAGGACGCCTGGCACCTAAGTGCAAAGGAAAGGCAGGAGAGGAGCTGAGGCAAGGTAGGAACCAGTGGCGTCTCCAGGCTCGGGCAACCTGCTCCTCCCTAGGAGGGAGACTAAATGCAAGGCAAGTCTGGGCAAGGCTCGACCCCAGCAGAGCTGCCTCGCGCTGGAAATCTGCCTGATCGGGGCTCTGAGCAGAGCTAGAGCTCTGCCGAACTGGAGGTGCACTTAGATCCGTGCAAGCAGGGCTTTCCGCTTGACGGGCTGGGCTGCCTCCTCTTCCCCCGAGGAGGCTCGCTTCCCTGCTGGCTGTGCTCTCGCCTATCAGGCGGGGCGCGCAGGGCTCCTCCAGCAGGTCTTGCCTCAGGGGCTGCTTCCCCTGAGTTGGGGCTGTGGCGGGAACCCAGACACGCAGGATCAGGCCCAACCACCTGCACATGTCTCTGCTGGGGAGGAGAGTGCTAGGGAACCTACGTCTGACACACACTTTCTAGGCACCACGGGTCAGCCTCTGGAGTGTGGGGCTGCAAAACCCAGCCAGGGGCCCTTGGAACCTAGTGCTCTCCGTGAGGGGTTACTCTGGGCGGCCAAGCAACCGCTGAAAGGAGCCTTGTGTTGCCCTTCGCTTCCCTCTGACAGAGCTCTCACTG
>NW_017199348.1:0-7369 GCF_001704415.2 Capra hircus | reverse complement strand
CAGAAGGCCTTTTATACTTTGATAAAACATGGAGATCAATGGATAACACATAAATTATGTAGTGTTCGCAACCCAGATTCTTTCTGTATATCATTTTGTATACAAAAGGTCTCAGGTGATTTACATTATCTTCTGGCCAAGAGGCTTGTTAACACTTTTTGGCTCTCTTCCTTATGAATGTTAATTTTGTTTCCCCTGAAGTGTTTTTCTTTAATCTGCATCTCTCTTAAAGCATTAAAGTTACATCTCTATAGAACAAAGGTGCAGTGGGTTATAACAAAGAAGGTACTTAACTCAAGATCTAATGTTGCTAATACCAGGTCTACTACTTGTTTTTCTATATACCAACTATATCTAAAATAAAGGATATGAAAATTTGGCAGCAGCATTGACCCAAAAAATGAAAACTATTAATCAGTCTTATTCTAAAGATTCTGACTTCTCTCGGAAGCTCCTGCATTCCTAGGATGTTTTAAGCTTCCTGTGCCTCCTGCGGTCAGGAGGCCTCAAACAATCACAAGCGCAGCTGTACGAGTCCTACAGGCAGGCTAGAAAGAAATCAGAGGGTTTTTGGATTGAAACACTCTTTCAAATGCAGAAGACTAACGGCCTGAATTGACTTTTTCCAGAAAAGGTCAGAAGAGTGAAAAAGCAGAGCACAAAAACCGGCAGATTTTTGTTGGGGTACGTGCTTAAAAATTTTCCAGAGGGATCCCTGAAGTCTGAGCACGCCTTGCGTATGTCAGCTTCCTTCCTCATAACCTTGTCACGGGCGGGCTTCCTCACACTGGCTCCCGGCAGTCTTAGGCCCCGGCATCGACGGGAGAGGAATCCCGAGAGGCCCCCCGAGCAACTCGCATGCGGACTGGCCTTTCCTGAGGACACCAGAGCGGGTCCTGAGGTCCCCGTCGTAAGTCGAGAGCACCTGCCGCAACTCGAGAAAAATCCAGGAGGTTCTCCCCTCCAGGCGAGATGAGGCCCATTTCCACTGAGGCGTCTGGAGGCTAATCACCTAACCTCTGGAACTTCCAAAGGGTCCTTCACACCCTTGCTGCAACTCAAGAAGTTCCCCGACATACCCGTTTCCACTGAGAGGAAGCACGAGATTCCCGCCCACATCCAGAGGAGCCCCGTTTCCGGCCTCCTAACTCGAGAGGAGGGATCCTTTCCCTGCGTGGTCGGGAAAGAATTCCCGAAAGTTCCCGTTGCATCTGAAGAGGAGGCGCTCTCCACAGGAAAGGCGAGAGGAACTCCAGGGTCGTGCCACCATTCCCAGAGTCCCCAGATGTCTCAGTTCATTTCAGGGAAACCTGTTTTCCCTGCACTCCTCGACTTTCAAGCGAGGATCGACTCACACCACGGTGACACGTGGGACAGCCCTGTGGGAAAGCCTCGTGGGAAAGCCTCGAGGGAAAGCCACAGATCCCTTGATCCACGCGAAGGGAAGCGTGACACTGCTGCTACAGCCCGGGAGGAAAGCGCACGGTGCATGCCCCCACTCGAGACGAGGACTGACTCCCCTGGGGAGACTCCAGACGTACCCCAAGATCCATGTCAGCACTGGAGAGGAATCCTCAGGTTCCGGCACCGACTCCACACAAGGTCTTAGGCCCCGGCATCGACGGGAGAGGAATCCCGAGAGGCCCCCGAGCAACTCGCTTGGGGACTGGCCTTTCCTGAGGCCCACCGGAGCGGGTCCGTGAGGTCCCCATCGTAAGTCGAGAGCACCTGCCACAACTCGAGAAAATCCAGGAGGTTCTCCCCTCCAGGCGAGGTGAGGCTCCTTTCTGCTGAGGCGTCTCGAGGCTAATCACACCTACCCTCTGGAACTTCCAAAGGGTCCTTCACACCCTAGCTGCAACTCAAGAAGTTCCCGGATATACCCGTCTCCACTCGAGAGGAAGCACGAGCGTCCGCCCACATCCAGAGGGCCCGTTACGCCTCCTAGCTCGAGAGGGTGGTATCCTTTCCTGCAGGGTCGGAAAGAATTCCGGCGTTCCTGTTGCATCTCACGAGGGCGCTCTCCACCTGAAAGCGAGAGCGACTCAAGGGTCGTGCACCATTCCAGAGTACTGCAGATGTCTCAGTCCATTCCAGGGAAACCTGTTTTCCCTGCACTGCCTCGACTTCAAGCGAGGATCGAATCACACCACAGTGGCACGTGGACAGCCTGTGGGAAGCCTCGAGGAAAGCCACAGATGCTTGATCACGGGAAGGGAAGTGTGACACTGCTGCTAAGCTCGTAGGAAAGCACACGTGCATGCCCCCACTCCGAGACGAGGACTGACTCCCCTGGGCGATTCCAGAAGTACCCAAGATCATGTCAGCACTGGAGAGGAATCCTCAGGTTCCGGCCCGACACCGCACAAGGTCTTAGCCTGGGCATCGATGGAGAGGAATCCCGAAAGCCCCCGAGCAACTCGCATGGGACTGGCCTTTCCTGAGGCCACCAGAGCGGGTCCCTGAGGACCGTCGTAAGACGAGAGCGCCTGCCGCAACTCGAGAAAATCCAGGAGGTTCTCCCTTCCAGCGAGATGATTCCCATTTCTGCTGAGACGTCTCGAGGCTAATCACACCTAACCTTGGAAGTTCCAAAGGGTCTTCACACCTTGCTGCAACTCAAAATTCCCGACATACCGATTCCACTCGAGAGAAGCACGAGAGTCCCGCCCACATCCAGAGGAGCCCCGTTTCGACTCCTAGCTCGAGAGGAGGGATCCTTTCCCTGCTGGTCGGGAAAGAATTCCCGGCGTTCCCGTCGCATCTCAAGAGGGGCGCTCTCCACAGGAAAGGCGAGAGGAACTCCAGGGTCGTGCCACCATTCCCAGAGTCCCACAGATGTCTTAGTCCATTCCAGGGAAACCTGTTTTCCCTGCACTGCCTCGACTTTCAAGAAGAGGATCGACTCACACCACGGTGGCACGTGGACAGCCCTGTGGTGGAAAGCCTCGTGGGAAAGCCTCGTGAGGAAGCCTCGAGGGAAAGCCACTGATCCCTTGATCCACGCGACGGGAGCATGACACTGCTGCTACAGCTCGGGAAGAAAGCGCAGGTGCATGCCCCCACTCGAGACGAGGACTGACTCCCCTGGGAGACTCCAGAAGTACCCCAAGATCCATGTCAGCACTGGAGAGGAAACCTCAGGTTCTGGCACCGACTCCACACAAGGTCTTAGGCCCGGCATCGACGGGAGAGGAATCCCGAGAGGCCCCGAGCAACTCGAAAGGGGACTGGCATTTCCTGAGGTCCCCAGAGCGGGTCCCTGAGATCCCCGTCGTAAGTCGAGAGCACCTGCCCTAACTCGAGAAAATCCAGGAGGATCTCCCCTCCAGGCGAGATGAGGCCCATTTCTGCTGAGGCGTCTCCAGGCTAATCACACCTAACCTCTGTAACTTACAAAGGGTCCTTCAAATCCTTGCTGCAACTCAAGAAGTTCCCCGACACATACCCGTCTCCTCTCGAGAGAAGCACGAGAGTCCCGCCCACATCAAGAGGAGCCCCGTTTCCGCCTCCTAGCTCGAGAGCAGGAATCCCTTCCCTGCGTGGTCGGGAAAGAATTCCCGGCGTTCCCGTCGCATCTCAAGAGGAGGTGCTCTCCACAGGAAAGGCGAGAGGAACTCCAGGGTCGTGCCACCATTCCAAGAGTCCCCCAGATGTCTCAGTCCATTCCAGGGAAAACTATTTTCCCTGCACTGACTCGACTTTCAAGCCTAGGATCGACTCACACCACGGTGACACGTGGGACAGACCTGTGGGCAAGCCTCGTGGGAAAGCCTCGAGGGAAAGCCACAGATCCCTTGATCCACGCGAAGGGAAGGTGACACTGCTGCTACAGCTCGGAGGAAAGCGCATGTGCATGCCCCCACTTAGAGGAGGACTGACTCCCCTGAGTAGACTCCAGAAGTACCCCAAGATCCATGTCAGCAATGGAGAGGAATCCTCAGGTTTTGGCACAGACTCCACAAAAGATCTTAGGCCCGGCATCGACGGGAGAGGAATTCCAAGAGGCCTCCGAGCAACTCGCATGGGGACTGGCCTTTCGTGAGGCCACCAGAGCGCGTACCAGACGTCCCCGTCGTAAGTCGAGAGCACCTGCCGCAACTCGAGAAAATCAGGAGGTTCTCCCCTCCAGGCGAGATGAGGCCCATTTCCCTGAGGCGTCTCGAGGCTAATCACACCTAACCTCTGGAACTTCCAAAGGGTCCTTCACAAGCTTGCTGCAACTCAAGAAGTTCCCCGACATACCCGTCTCCACTCGAGAGGAAGCACGAGAGTCCCGCCCACATCCAGAGCAGCCCCATTTCCGCCTCCTAGCTCGAGAGGAGGGATCCTTTCCCTGCGTGGTCGGGAAAGAATTCCCGACGTTCCCGTCGCATCTCAAGAGGAGGCGCTCTCCACAGGAAAGGCGAGAGGAACTCCAGGGTCGTGCCACCATTCCCAGAGTCCCCCAGATGTCTCAGTCCATTCCAGGGAAACCTGTTTTCCCTGCACTGCCTCGACTTTCAAGCCGAGGATGACTCACACCACGGTGGCACGTGGGACAGCCCTGTGGGAAAGCCTCGAGGGAAAGCCACACACATCCCTTGATCCACGCGAAGGGAAGCATGACAGTGCTGCTACAGTTCGGGGAGAAAGCGTACGTGCATGCCCCCACTCGAGACGAGGACTGACTCCCCTGGGAGACTCCAGAAGTACCCCAAGATCCATGTCAGCACTGGAGAGGAATCCTCAGGTTCCGGCACCGACTCCACACAAGGTCTTATGCCGGGGTCCAGCCCGGTGGATCCAGGGAATTCGAAGGGTGGACGGCGTTGGCGTGGAAAGACTTGTTTATTTATTAATGTAAGATTAGATTAGGAAACTATAGTGTAGTAAGAAGATTAAGTGGAGGAAGAGGGCTGAATAGCTTGGTTTACGCGGACGGCCAATAAAATTCCAGACAAGGAATTTGCACCACCTACGTTGGGCCACCGGCGCCCGCTTGAATATCTAAGGGTGCCTCGCCTTAAGCTCCCTTTTGTGCGGGTCTTAACAGCCAGGGCAAGTAAGTAGACCTGGCGAGCCTCCGCACTCCAGGTGGAGATTCAGCCTGAAGTTATAGTAAAGAGCAGAGAGAAGGAAAGGTAGAGAAGAAGAAAGAGAGAGAAAGACACGGGGGAGCCAGAGTCCCAAGAAACCAGGCTGAGAGACTAGTTCGAGAAGCTGGTCCGAGAAACTGGCCCCCGGCCCCTGGCCTCCTCCTTTATTGTTCAGAAGGCCTTTTATACTTTTGATAAAACATGGAGATCAATGGATAACACAAAATTATGTAGTGTTCGCAACCCAGATTCTTTCTGTATATCATTTTGTATACAAAAGGTCTCAGGTGATTTACATTATCTTCTGGCCAAGAGGCTTGTTAACACTTTTTGGCTCTCTTCCTTAATGAATGTTAATTTTGTTTCCCCTGAAGTGTTTTTCTTTAATCTGCATCTCCTTAAAGCATTAAAGTTACATCTCTATAGAACAAAGGTGCAGTGGGTTATAACAAAGAAGGTACTTAACTCAAAGATCTAATGTTGCTAATACCAGGTCTACTACTTGTTTTTCTATATACCAACTATATCTAAAAATAAAGGATATGAAAATTTGGCAGCAAGCATTGACCCAAAAATGAAACTTTTAATCAGTCCTATTCTAAAGATTTTGACTCCTCGGAAGCTCCTGCATTCCTAGGATGTTTTAAGCTTCCTGTGCCTCCTGCGGTCAGGAGGCCTCAAACAATCACAAGCGCAGCTGTACGAGTCCTACAGGCAGGCTAGAAAGAAATCAGAGGTTTTTTGGATTGAAACACTCTTTCAAATGCAGAAGACTAACGGCCTGAATTGACTTTTTCCAGAAAAGGTCAGAAGAGTGAAAAAGCAGAGCACAAAAAAGGGCAGATTTTTGTTGGGGTACGTGCTTAAAAAATTTCCAGAGGGATCCCTGAAGTCTGAGCACGCCTTGCGTATGTCAGCTTCCTTCCTCATATCCTTGTCACGGGCGGGCTTCCTCACACTGGCTCCCAGCAGTCTTAGGCCCCGGCATCGACGGGAGAGGAATCCCGAGAGGCCCCCGAGCAACTCGCATGGGGACTGGCCTTTCCTGAGGCCACCAGAGCGGGTCACTGAGGTCCCCGTCGTAAGTCGAGAGCACCTGCCGCAACCTGAGAAAATCCAGGAGGTTCTCCCTTCCAGGCGAGATGAGGCCCATTTCCGCTGAGGTGTCTCAGGCTAATCACACCTAACTTCTGGAACTTCCAAAGGGTCCTTCACACCCTTGCTGCAACTCAAGAAGTTCCCGACATACCCGTCTCCACTCGAGAGGAAGTACGAGAGTCCGCCCACATCCGAGGAGCCCATTTCCGCCTCCTAGCTCGAGAGGAGGGATCCTTTCCCTGCGTGTTCGGGAAAGAATTACCGACGATCCTGTTGCATCTGAAGAGGAGGCACTCTCCACAGGAAAGGCGAGAGGAACTCCAGGGTCGTGCCACCATTCCCAGAGTCCCCCAGATGTCTCAGTTCATTGCAGGGAAACCTGTTTTCCCTGCACTTCCTCGACTTTCAAGCCGAGGATCGACTCACACCACGGTGACACGTGGAAAGCCCTGTGGGAAAGCCTCGTGGGAAAGCCTCGAGGGAAAGCCACAGATCCCTTGATCACGCGAAGGGAAGCGTGACACTGCTGCTACAGCTCGGGAGGAAAGCGCACGTGCATGCCCGAACTCGAGACGAGGACTGACTCCCCTGGGGAGACTCCAGACGTACCTCAAGATCCATGTCAGCACTGGAGGGGAATCCTCAGGTTCCGGCACCGACTTCACACATGGTCTTAGGCCCCGGCAACGACGGGAGGAAACCCGAGAGGCCCCGAGCAACTCGCATGGGGACTGGCCTTTCCAGCGGCCACCAGAGCGGGTCCCTGAGGTCCCTTTCCTAAGTCGAGAGCACCTGCCGCAACTCGAGAATATCCAGGAGGTTCTCCCCCGCAGCCGAGGTGAGGCCCATTTCCGCTGAGGCGTCTACATGCTAATCACACCTAACTTCTGGAACTTCCCAAGGGTCCTTGGCACACTTGCTGCAACTCAAGAAGTTCCCCGACATCCTCCTCTCCACTCAACAGGAAGCACGAGAGTCCCGCCCACATCCAGAGGAGCCCCGTTTCCGCCTCCTAGCTCGAGAGGAGGGATCCTTTCCCTGCGTGGTGGGGAAAGAATTCACCGCATTCCGTCGCATCTCAAAGAGGAGGCACTCTCCACAGGAAAGGTGAGAGGAACTCCAGGGTCGTGCACCATTCACAGAGTCCCCCAGATGACTCAGTCTATTCCAGGGAAACCTGTTTTTCCCTGCAC
>NW_017199347.1:0-7369 GCF_001704415.2 Capra hircus | reverse complement strand
GGGCATGTGCTCTTGACTTACGACGGGACCTCACGGACCCGCTCTGGTGGCCTCAGGAAAGGCTAGTCCCAAGCGAGTTCCTCGGGGGCCTCTCGGGATTCCTCTCCCGTCGATGCCGGGGCCTAAGCCTGCCGGGAGCCAGTGTGAGGAAGCCCGCCCGTGACAAGGTTATGAGGAAGGAAGCTGACATACGCAAGGCGTGCTCAGACTTCAGGGACCCCTCTGGAAATTTTTAAGCATGTACCCCAACAAAAATCTGCCGGTTTTTGTGCTCTACTTTTTCACTCTTCTGACCTTTTCGAAAAAGTCAATTCAGGGCGTTAGCTTCTGCATTTGAAAGAGTGTTTCAATCCAAAAACCCTCTGATGGCTTTCTAGCCTGCCTGTAGAACTCGTACAGCTGCGCTTGTGATTGTTTGAGGCCTCCTGACCGCCGGAGCACAGGAAGCTTAAAACATCCTAGGAATGCAGGAGCTTCTGAGAAGTCAGAATCTTTAGAATAGGACTGATTAAAAGTTTCATTTTTTGGGTCAATGCTTGCTGCCAAATTTTCATATCCTTTATTTTTAGATATAGTTGGTATGTGAAAAACAAGTAGTAGACCTGGTATTAGCAACATTAGATCTTTGATGTAAGTACCTTCTTTGTTATAACCCACTGCACCTTTGTTCTATAGAGATGTAACTTTGGTGCTTTAAGGAGATGCCGATTAAAGAAAAACACTTCAGGGGAAACAAAATTAACATTCATTAAGGAAGAGCCAAAAAGTGTTAACAATCCTCTTGGCCAGAAGATAATGTAATACCTGAGACCTTTTGTATACAAAATGATATACAGAAGAATCTGGGTTGCGAACACTACATAATTTTGTGTTATCCATTGATCTCCATGTATTATCAAAAGTATAAAAGACCTTCTGAACAATAAAGGAGGAGGCCAGGGGCCGGGGCCAGTTTCTCGGACCAGCTTCTCGAACTAGTCTCTCAGCCTGGTTTCTTGGGACTCTGGCTCCCCCCCGTGTCTTTCTCTCTCTTTCTTCTTCTCTACCTTTCCTTCTCTCTGCTCTTTACTATAACTTCAGGCTGAATCTCCACATGGATGCGGAGGCTCGCCAGGTCTACTTACTTGGCCTGGCTGTTAAGACCCGCATGAAAGGGAGCTTAAGGCGAGGCACCCTTAGATATTCAAGCGGCGCCCGGTGGCCCAACCTAGGTGGTGCAAATTCCTTGTCTGGAATTTTATTGCGTCCGCGAAAACCAAGCTATTCACCACTCTTCCTCCACTTAATCTTCTTACTACACTATAGTTTCCTAATGTAATCTTACATCAATAAATAACAAGTCTTTTCCACACCAACGCCGTCCACCCTCGAATTCCCTGGATCCACCGGCGCTGGACCCGGCATAAGACCTTGTGTGGATTCGGTGCCGGAACCTGAGGATTCCTCTCCAGTGCTGACATGGATCTTGGGGTACTTCTGGATCTCCCCAGGGAGTCAGTCCTCGTCTCGAGTGGGGGCATGCACGTGCGCTTTCCTCCCGAGCTGTAGTAGCAGCAGTGTCACGCTTCCCTTCGCGAGGATCAAGGATCTGTGGCTTTCCCACGAGGCTTTCCCACAGGGCTGCTCCCATGTGCCACCGTGGTGTGAGTCGATCCTCGGCTTGAAAGTCGAGGCAGTGCAGGGAAAACAGGTTCCCTGGAATGGACTGAGACATCTTGGGGACTCTGGGAATGGGGCCTGATCCTGGAGTTCTTCTCGCCTTTCCTGTGGAGAGCGCCTCGTCTTGAGATGCGACGGGAACGCTAGGAATTCTTTCCCGACCACGCAGGGAAAGGAACCCTCCTCTCGAGCTAGCAGGCGGAAACGGGGCCACTCTGGATATGGGCGACTCTCCCATTCCTCTAGAGTGGAGACGGTATGTCGGGGAACTTCTTGAGGTGCAGCAAGGGTGTGAAAGACCCTTTGGAAGTTCCAGAGTTTAAAGTGTGATTACCCCCTACTTGCCTCAGCGGAAATGGCGTCATCTCGTCTGGAGGGAGAACCTCCTGGATTTTCTCGAGTTGCGGCAGGTGCTCTCGACTTACGAAGGGCCTCAGGGATCCGTTCTGGTGGCCTCAGTAAAAGCCAGTCCCCCATGGAGTTGCTCGGGGGCCTCTCGGATTCCTCTCCCGTCGATGCTGGGGCCTAAGACCTTGTGTGGACTCAGTGCCGGAACCTGAGGATTCCTCTCCAGTGCTGACATGGACCTTGGGGTACTTCTGGTGTCTCCCCAGGGAGTCAGTCCTCGTCTCGAGTGGGGGCATGCACGTGCCCTTTCCTCGCGAGCTGTAGCAGCAGTGTCACGCTTCCCTATGCGTGATCAAGGGGTATGCGGCTTTCCCTCGAGGCTTTCCCACGAGGCTTTCCACGAGGCTTTTCCACAGGGCTGTCCCACCTGTCACCATGTTGTGAGTCGATCCTCGGCTTGAAAGTCGAGGCAGTGCAGGGAAAACAGATTTCCCTGGAATGTACTGAGACATCTGGGGGACTCTGGGAATGGTGGCAAGACCCTGGAGTTCCTCTCGCCTTTCTTGTACAGAGAGCCTCCTCTTGAGATGGGTCGGGAACGCCGGAATTCTTTCCCGACCACGAAGGGAAAGGATACCTCCTCTCGAGGTAGCAGGCGGAAACGGGGCCCCTCTGGATGTGGGCGGGACTCTCGTGCTTCCTCTCGAGGGGAGACAGTATGTCGGGGAACTTCTTGAGTTGCAGAAAGGGTGTGAAGAACCTTTGGAAGTTCCAGAGGTAAGGTGAATATCCTGGAGACGCCTCAGCGGAAATGGGCCTCATCTCGCCTGGAGGAGAGAACCTCCTGGATTTTCTCGAGTTGCGGCAGGTGCTCTCGACTTACGACGGGGACCTCAGGGACCCGCTCTGGGGGCCTCAGGAAAGCCCAGTCCCCATGCGAGTTGCTCGGGGGCCTCTCGGGATACCTCTCCCTTCGATGCTGGGGCCTAAGCCCTTGTGTGGAGTCGGTGCCGGAACCTGAGGGTTCCTCTCCCTACTGACATAGATCTTGGGGTACTTCTGCAGTCTCCCCAGGGGAGTCAGTCCCCGTCTCGAGTGGGGGCATGCACGTGCGCTTTCCTCCTGAGCCGTAGAAGCAGTGTCACGCTTCCCTACGCGTGGATCAAGGGATCTGTGGCTTTCCCTCGAGGCTTTCGCACGAGGCTTTCCCACAGGGCTGTCCCACGTGCCATCGTGGTGTGAGTCGATCCTCGGCTTGAAAGTCGAGGCAGTGCAGGGAAAACAGTTTTCCCTGGAATGGACTGAGACATCCAGGGGACTCTGGGAATGGTGGCATGACCCTGGAGTTCCTCTCGCCTTTCCTGTGGAGAGCGCCTCCTGTTGAGATGCAACGGGAACGCCGGGAATTCTTTCCCGACCACGCTGGGAAAGGATCCCTCTCTCGAGCTAGGAGACGGAAACGGGGCTCCTTTGGATGTGGGCGGGACTCTCGTGCTTCCTCTCAAGTGGAGACGGGTATGTCTGGGAACTTCTTGAGTTGCAGCAAGGGTGTGAAGGACCCTTTGGAAGTTCCAGATGTTAGATGTGATTAGCCTTGAGACTCCACAGCGGAAATGGGCCTCATCTTGCCTGGAGGGGAGAACATCCTGGATTTTCTCGAGTTGTGTCAGGTGCTCTCGACTTACGACGGGACCTCAGGGACCCGCTCTGGTGGCCTCAGGAAAGGCCAGTCCCATGCGAGTTGCTCGGGGGCCTCTCGGGATTCCTCTCCCGTCGATGCCGGGGCCTAAGACCTTGTGTGGCGTCGGTGCCGGAACCTAAGGATTCCTCTCCAGTGCTGACATGGATAGGGGTACTTCTGAGGTCTCCCCAGGGGAGTCAGTCCTCGTCTCGAGGGGGCATGCACGTGCGCTCTCCTCCCGAGCTGTAGCAGCATGTCGCGCTTTCCTTCGCGTGGATCAAGGGATCTGTGGCTTTCCCTCGAGGCTTTCACACGAGGCTTTCCCACAGGGCTGTCCCACGTGCCACCGTGGTGTGAGTCGATCCTCGGCTTGAAAGTCGAGGCAGTGCAGGGAAACAGGTTTCCCTGGAATGGACTGAGACATCTGGGGACTCTGGGAATGGTGGCACGACACTGGAGTTCCTCTCGCCTTTCCTGTGGAGAGCGCCTCCTCTTGAGATGCGACGGGAAAGGCGGGAATTCTTTCCCGACCACGCAGGGAAAGAATCCCTCCTCTCAGCCTAGGAGGTGGAAACGGGGTTCCTCTGGATGTGGGCGGGACTCTCGCGATTCCTCTCGAGTGGAGACGGGTATGTCGGGGAACTTCTTGAGTTGCAGCAAGGGAGTGAAGGACCCTTTGGAAGTTCCAAAGGTTAGGTGTGACTAGCCTCGAGACGCCTCAGCGGAAATGGGCCTCATCTCGCCTGGACGGGAGAACCTCCTGTATTTTCTCGAGTTGCGGCAGGTGCTCTCGACTTACGACGGGGACCTCAGGGACCCGCTCTGGTGGCCTCAGGAAAGGCCAGTCCCCATGCGAGTTGCTCGGGGCCTCTCGGGATTCCTCTCCCGTCAATGCTGGGGCCTAAGACCTTGTATGGGGTCAGTGCCAGAACCTGAGGATTCCTCTCCAGTGCTGACATGGATCTTGGGGTGTTTCTGGAGTCTCCCCAGGGGAGTCAGTCCTTGTCTCGATTGGGGGCATGGACGTGCCTTTTCCTCCCGAGCTTTAGCAGCAGTGTTGCGCTTTCCTTCGCATGGATCAAGGCATTTGTGGCTTTCCCTCGAGGCTTTCCCACGAGGCTTTCCCACGAGGCTTTCCCACGAGGCTTTCCCACAGGGCTGTCCCACGTGCCACAGTGGTGTGAGTCGATCCTCGGCTTGAAAGTCGAGGCAGTTCAGGGAAAAGAGGTTTCCCTGGAATGGACGGAGTCATCTGGGGGACTCTGGGAATGGTGGCACGACCCTGGAGTTCCTCTCGCCTTTCCTCTGGAGAGCGCCTCCTCTAGAGATGCGACGGGAACTCGGGGAATTCTCTCCCGACCACGAAGGGAAAGGATACCTCCTCTCGAGCTAGGAGGCGGAAACGGGGCTCCTCTGGATGTGGGCCTGACTCTAGTGCTTCCTCTCGAGTGGAGATGGGCATGTCGGGGAACTTGTAGAGTTGCAGCAAGGGCGTGAAGGACCCTTTGGAAGTTCCAGAGGTTAGGTGTGATTTGCCTCCAGACGCCTCAGCGGAAATGCGCCTCATCTCGCCTGGAGGGGAGAACCTCCTGGATTTTCTCGAGTTACGACAGGTGCTCTAGACTTACGACGGGGAACTCAGGGACCCGCTCTGGTGGCCTCAGGAAAGAAGAGTCCCCATGTTAGTTCCACTGGGGCCTCTCGGGATTCCTCCCCCGTCGATGCCGGGGCCTAAGACCTTGTGTGGAGTCCTTGCCGGAACCTGAGGATTCCTCTCCAGTGCTGACATGGATCTTGGGGTACTTCTGGAGTCTCCCGCGGGGAGTCCGTCCTCGTCTCTAGTGGGGGCATGCACTTGCGCTTTCCTCCCGAGCTGTAGCAGCAGTGTCACTCTTCCCTTCGCGTGTATCAAGGGATCTGTGGCTTTCCCTCGAGGCTTTCCCCACGAGGCTTTCCCACGAGGCTTTCCCACAGGGCTGTCCCACGTGCCACCGTGGTGTGGTCTCGATCCTTGGTTTGAAAGTCGAGGCAGTGCAGGGAAAACAGGTTTCCCTGGAATGGACTGAGACATCTGGGGGCTCTGGGAATGGTGGCACGACCCTGGAGTTCCTCTCGCCTTTCCTCTGGAGAGCGCCTCCTCTAGAGATGCGACGGGAACTCGGGGAATTCTCTCCCGACCACGAAGGGAAAGGATACCTCCTCTCGAGCTAGGAGGCGGAAACGGGGCTCCTCTGGATGTGGGCCTGACTCTACGTGCCTTCCTCTCGAGTGGAGATGGGCATGTCGGGGAACTTGTAGAGTTGCAGCAAGGCTGTGAAGGACCCTTTGGAAGTTTCCAGAGGTTAGGTGTGATTTGCCTCCAGACGCCTCAGCGGAAATGGGCCTCATCTCGCCTGGAGGGAGAACCTCCTGGATTTTCTCGAGTTGCGGCAGGTGCTCTCGCCTTACGACCGGGACCACAGGGACCCGCTCTGGTGGCCTCAGGAAAGGCCAGTCCCCATGCGAGTTGCTAGGGGCCTCTCGGATTCCTCTCCTGTCGATGCCGGGCCTAAGACCTTGTGTGGAGTCGGTGCGGAACCTTAGGATTCCTCTCCAGTGCTGACATGGATTTTGGGGTACTTCTGGAGTCTCCGCAGGGGAGTCAGTCCTCGTCACGAGTTGCGGCATGCACGTGCGCTTTCCTCCCGAGGAGTAGCAGCAGTGTCACGCTTCCCTTCGCGTGGATCAAGGAATCTGTGGTTTCCCTCCAGGCTTGCCCAGGAGGCTTTCCCACAGGGCTGTCCCATGTGCCACCGTGGTGTGAGTCGATCTTCGGCTTGAAAGTCGAGGCAGTGCAGGGAAAACAGGTTTCCCTGGAATGGACTGAGATATCTGGGGGATCTGGGAATGGTGGCACGACCCTGGAGTTCCTCTCGCCTTTCCTGTGGAGAGCGCCTCCTCTTGAGATGCGACGGAAATGCCGGGAATTCTTTCCCGACCACGCAGGGGAAGGATCCCTCCTCTCTAGATAGGAGGCGGAAACGGGACTCCTCTGGATGAGGGCGGGACTCTCGTGATTCCTCTCGAGTGGAGACGGGTATGTCGGGGAACTTCTTGAGTTGCAGCAAGGGTGTGAAAGACCCTTTGTAAGTTCCAGATGTTAGGTGTGATTAGCCTCGAGACGCCTCAGCGGAAATGGGCCTCATGTCGCCTGGAGGGGAGAACCTCCTGGATTTTCTCGAGTTGGGCCTGTGCTCTCGACTTACGACGGGGACCTCATGGACCCGCTCTGGTGGCCTCAGGAAAGGCCAGTCCCCAAGCGAGTTCCTCGTGGGCCTCTCGGGATTCCTCTCCCGTCGATGCCAGGTCCTAAGCCTGCCGGGAGCCAGTGTGAGGAAGCCCGCCCGTGACAAGGTTATGAGGAAGGAAAGCTGACATACGCAAAGGCGTGCTCAGACTTCAGGGACCCCCTGGAAATTTTTAAGCATGTACCCCAACAAAAATCTGCCGGTTTTTGTGCTCTACTTTTTCACTCTTCTGACCTTTTCTGGAAAAAGTCAATTCAGGCGTTAGTCTTCTGCATTTGAAAGAGTGTTTCAATCCAAAAACCCTCTGATGGCTTTCTAGCCTGCCTGTAGAACTCGTACAGCTGCGCTTTGTGATTGTTTGAGGCCTCCTGACCGCCGGAGGCACAGGAAGCTT
>NW_017199346.1:0-7369 GCF_001704415.2 Capra hircus | reverse complement strand
GTGTGATTAGCCTCCAGACGCCCTCAGCGGAAATGGGCCTCATCTCGCCTGGAGGGGAGAACCTCCTGGATTTTCTCGAGTTGCGGCAGGTGCTCTCGACTTACGACGGGACCTCAAGACCCGCTCTGGTGGCCACAGGAAAGGCCAGTCCCATGCGAGTTGCTCGGGGGCCTCTCAGGATTCCTCTCCCGTCGATGCTGGTGCCTAAGACCTTTGTGGAGTCAGTGCCGGAACCTGAGGATTCCTCTCCAGTGCTGACATGGATCTTGGGGTACTTCTGGAGTCTCCCCAGGGGAGTCAGTCCGCGTCTCTACTGGCGGCATGCACGTGCGCTCTCCTCCCCGCTGTAGCAGCAGTGTCGAGATTCCCTTTGCGTGGTTCAAGGGTTCCTTTCCCTCGAGGTTTCCCACGAGGCTTTCCCACAGGGCTGTCCCGCGTGCCACCGTGGTGTGAGTCGATCCTCGGCTTGAAAGTCGACGCAGTGCAGGGAAAACAGGTTTCCCTGGAATGGACTGAGACATCTGGGGACTCTGGAATGGTGGCACGCCCCAGGAGTTCCTCTCGCCATTCCTGTGGAGAGCGCCTCCTCTTGAGATGCGACGGGAACACTGCGGAATTCTTTCCCGACCACGCAGGGAAAGGATCCTTCCTCTTCGAGCTAGGAGGGGGAAACGGGGCTCATCTGGATGTGGGTGGAACTCTCGTGGTTCCTGTCGAGTGGAGACGGGTATGTCGGGGAACTTCTTGAGTTGCAGCAAGGGTGTGGTGTGAAGGACCCTTTGGAAGTGCCAGAGGTTAGGTGTGAATAGCCTCGAGACGCCTCAGAGGAAATGGTACTCATCTGACCTGGAGGCGAGACCATCCTTGATTTTCTCGAGCTGCGACAGGTGCTCTCGACCTACGACGGGGACCTCAGGAACCCGCTCTGGTGGCCTCAGTAAAGGCCAGTCCCCATGCGAGTTGCTCGGGACTTTCGGGATTACTCTCCCGTGTATGCCGGGGCCTAAGATCTTGTGTGGAGTCGGTGCCGGAACCTGAGGATTCCTCTCCAGTGCTGACATGGATCTTGGGGTACTTCTGGAGTCTCCCCAGGGGTCAGTCCTCGTCTCGTGTTGGGCATGCAAGTGCACTTTCCTCCCGAGCTGTAGCAGCAGTGTAACGCTTCCCTTCGCGTGGAAACAGGGATCTGTGGCATTCCCTTGAGGCTTTCCCAGGAGGCTTTCCACACGAGGGTTTCCCACAGGGCTGTCCACGTGCCACCGTGGTGTGAGTCGATCCTCGGCTTGAAAGTCGAGGCAGTGCAGGGAAAACAGGTTTCCCTGGAATGGATGAGACATCTGGGGGACTCTGGGAATGGTGGCACCACCCTGGAGATCCTCTCGCCTTTCCTGTGGAGAGCGCCTCCTCTTGAGATGCGACTGGAACGCCGGGAATTCTTTTCCGACCACAGAGGGAAAGGATCCCTCCTCTCGAGCTATGAGGCGGAAACGGGTCTCCTCTGTATGTGGACTGGACTCTCGTGCTTTCTCTCGAGTGGAGACGGGTATGTTGGCGAACTTCTTGAGTTGCAGATATGGTGCGAAGGACCCTTTGGAAGTTCCAGAGGTTAGGTGTGATTAGCCTCCAGACGCCTCAGCAGAAATGGGCCTCATCTCGCCTGGAGGGGAGAACCTCCTGGATTTTCTCGAGTTGCGGCAGGTGCTCTCGACTTACGATGGGGACCTCAGGGACCCGCTCTGGTGGCCTCAGGAAAGGCCAGTCCCCATGCGAGTTGCTCGGGGGCCTCTCGGGATTCCTCTCCCGTCCGATGCTGGGGCCCTAAGACCTTGTGTGGAGTCGGTGCCGGAACCTGAGGATTCCTCTCCAGTGCTGACATGGATCTTGGGGTACTTCTGGGAGTCTCCCCAGGGGAGTCCAGTCCTCGTCTCGAGAGGGGGCATGCATGTGCGCTTTCCTCACGAGCTGTAGCAGCTCTGTCATGCTTCGCTTCGCGTGGATCAAGGGATCTGTGGCTTTCCCTCGAGGCTTTCCCTCGAGGCTTTCCCACGAGGGCTTTCCCACGAGGCTTTCCCACAGGGCTGTCCCACGTTCCACCGTGGTGTGAGTCGATCCTCGGCTTGAACGTCTAGGCAGTGCAGGGAAAACAGGTTTCCCTGGAATGGACTGAGACATCTGGGGAACACTGGGAATGGTGGCATGACCCTTGATTCCCTTTCGCCTTTCATGTGGAGGGCGCCTCCTCTTGAGATGCCACGGGAACGCCAGGAATTCTTTCCCGACCCTGCAGGGAAAGGATCCCTCCTCTCGAGCTAGGAGGCGGTAACGGGGCTCCTCTGGATGTGGGCGGGACGCTCGTGCTTCCTCTCGAGTGGAGAAGGGTATGTCCGGGAACTTCTTGAGTTGCAGGAAGGGTGTGAAGTACCCTTGTAAGTTCCAGAGGTTAGGTGTGATTAGCCTCGAGACCCCTCAGGTGAAATGGGCCTCATCTCGCCAGGAGAGGAGAACCTCCTGGATTTTCTCGAGTTGCAGCAGGTGCTCTCGACTTACGACGGGGTTTATCAGGGACCCACTTTTGTGGCCTCACGAAAGGCCAGTCCCCATGCGAGTTGCTCATGGGCCTCTCAGGATTCCTCTCCCTTCGATGCCGGGACCTAAGATCTTGTGTGGAGTCTGTGCCAAAACCTGAGGATTCCTCTCCATTGCTGACATGTATCTTGGGGTACTTCTGGAGTCTCCCCAGGGGAGTCAGTCCTCGTCTCGAGTGGCGGCATGCACGTGCGCTTTCCTCCCGAGCTGTAGCAGCACTGTCATGCTTCCTTCACGTGGATCAAGGGATCTGGGGTTTCCCTCGAGACTTTCCCTCGAGGCTTTCCCACGAGGCTTTCCCACGAGGCTTTCCCACATGGCTGTCCCACGTGCCACCGTGGTGTGAGTCGATCCTCGGTTTGAAAAGTCCAGGCAGTGCAGGGAAAACAGGTTTCCCTGGAATGGACTGAGACATCTGGGGGACTCTGGGAATGGTGGCACGACCCTTGATTCCCTCTCGCCTTTCATGTGGAGAGCGCTGCCTCTTGAGATGCCACGGGAACGCCAGGAATTCTTTCCCTACCCTGCAGGGAAAGGATCCCTCCTCTCGAGCCAAGAGGCGGTAACGGGGCTCCTCTGGATGTGGGCGGGACGCTCGTGCTTCCTCTCGAGTGGAGATGGGTACGTCCGGGAACTTCTTGAGTTGCAGGAAGGGTGTGAAGGACCCTTTGTAAGTTCCAGAGGTTAGGTGTGATTAGCCTTGAGACACCTCAGCGGAAATGGGCCTCATCTCGCCTGGAAGGGAGAACCTCCTGGAGTTTCTCAAGTTGTGGCAGGTGCTCTGGACTTAGGACGGGGAACACAAGGACCCGCTCTGGTGGCCTCAGGAAAGGCCAGTACCCATGCGAGTTGCTCGGGGCCCTCTCGGGATTCCTCTCCCGTCGATACCGGGGCCTAAGACCTTGTGTAGAGTCGGTGCCGGAACCTGAGGATTCCTCTCCAGTGCTGACATGGATCTTGGGGTACTTCTGGAGTCTCCCCAGGGGAGTCAGTCCTCGTCCCGAGTGGGGGCATGCACGTGCGCTTTCCTCCCGAGCTGTAGCAGCAGTGTCACGTTTCCCTTCGTGTGGATGAAGGGATCTGTGGCTTTCCCTCTGGGCTTTCCCAGGAGGCTTTCCCACAGGGCTGTCCCACGTGCCACCGTGGTGTGAGTCGATCCTCGGCTTGAACGTCCAGGCAGTGCAGGGAAAACAGGTTTCCCTGGAATGGACTGAGACATCTGGGGACTCTGGGAATGGTGGCACGACCCTGGAATTCCTCTTGCCTGTCCCGTGGAGAGCGCCTCTTTCTTGAGATGCAACGGAAGCCTGGAATTCTTTCCCAACCACGCAGGGGAAGGTTCACTCCTCTCGATCTAGGAGGGGGAAACGGGGCTCCCCTGGATGTGGTCGAGACTCTCGTGCTTCCTCTCGAGTGGAGACGGGTATGTCGGGGAACTTGTTGAGGTGAAGTAAGGGTGTGAAGGATCCTTTGGAAGTTCTCGACGTTAGGCGTGATTAGCCTCTAGACGCCTCAGCGGAAATGGGCCTCATCTCGCCTGGATGGGAGAACCTCCTGGATTTTCTCGAGTTGCGGCCGGAGCTCTCGACTTACGACGGGGACCTCAGGGATCCGCTTTGGTGGCCTCAGGAAAGGCCAGTCCCCATGCGAATTGCTCGGGGGCCTCTCCGGATTTCTCTCCCGTCGATGCCGAGGCCTAAGACCTTGTGTGGAGTTGGTGCCGGAACAGGAGGATTCCTCTCCAGTGCTGACATGGATCTTGGGGTACTTCTGGAGTCTCCACCAGGGATTCAGTCCTCGTCTCGTCTTAGGTCATTCACGTGCACTTTCCTCCCGAGCTGTAGCAACAGTGTCATGCTTCCCTTCGCGTGGATGAAGAAATCTGCGGCTTTAACTCGAGGTTTTCGCAGGAGGCTTTCCCACGTGGCTTTCCCTCAGGGCTGTCCCACGTGCCACCGTGGTGTGAGTCGATCCTCGGCTTGAAAGTCGAGGCAGTGCAGGGAAAACAGATTTCCCTGAAATGGACTGAGAGCTCTGGGGGACTCTGGAAATGGTGGCACAACCCTGGAGTTCCTCTCGCCTTTCCTGTGGAGAGCAACCCCTCTTGAGATGTTATGGGAACGCCGCGAATTCTTTCCCGACCACGCAGGGAAAGGATCCCTCCTCTCGAGCTAGGAGGCCGAAACGGGGCTCCTCTGGATGTGGGCGGGACTCTCGTGCTTCCTCTCTTGTGGAGACGGGTATGTCGGGGAACTTCTTGAGTTACAGAAAGGGTGTGAAGGACCCTTTGGGAGTTCCAGAGGTTAGGTGTGATTTTGCCTCGAAACGCCTCAGCTGAAACGGGCCTCATCTCGCCTGGAGGGGAGAACCTTCTGGATTTTCTCGAGTTGCGGCAGGTGCTCTCGACTTACGACTGGGATACCAGGGACACGCTTTGATGGCCTCAGGAAAGGCCAGTCCCCATGCGAGTTGCTGGGGGCCTCTCGGGATTCCTCTCCCGTCGATGCCGGGGCCTAAGACCTTGTGTGGAGTCGGTGCCGGAACCTGAGGATTCCTCTCCAGTGCTGACATGGACCTTGGGTACTTCTGGAGTCTCCCAGGGGAGTCAGTTCTCGTCTTGAGTGGGGGCATGCATGTGCGCTTTCCTCCCGAGCTGTAGCAGCAGTGTCACGCTTCCCTTCGCGTGAACCAAGGGATCAGGGCTTTCCCTCGAGGCTTTACCACGAGGTTTTCACACGAGGCTTTCCCACAGGGCTGTCCCACGTTCCACCGTGGTTTGAGTCTATTCTCGGCTAGAAAGTCGAGGCAGTGCAGGGAAAACAGGTTTCCCTGGAATGGACTGAGACATCTGGGGGACTCTGGGAATGGTGGCACCACCCTGGAGTTCCTCTCGCCATACCTGTGGAGAGCGCCTCCTCTTGAGATGCGACGGGAACGCCGGGAATTCTTTCCCGACCACGCAGGGAAAGGATCCCTCCTCTCGAGCTAAGAGGCGGAAACGGGGGTTCCTCTGGATGTGGGTGGGACTCTCGTGCTTCCTCTCGAGTGGAGACGGGTATGTCGGGGAACTTCTTGAGTTGCAGCAAGGGTGTGAAGGACCCTTTGGAAGTTCCAGAATTTAGGTGTGATTAGCCTCGAGACGCCTCTGCGGAAATGGGCCTCATCTCGCCTGGAGGGGAGAACCTCCTGGATTTTCTCGAGTTGCGGCAGGGTGCTCTCGACTTACGTCTGGGACCTCAGGGACCCGGTCTGGTGGCCTCAGGAAAGGCCAGTCCCCATGCGAGTTGCTCGGGGGTCTCTCGGGATTCCTCTCCATCGATGCCGGGGCCTAAGACTGCCGGGAGCCAGTGTGAGGAAGCCCGCCCGTGACAAGGTTATGAGGAAGGAAGCTGACATACGCAAGGCGTGCTCAGACTTCAGGGACCCCTCTGGAAATTTTTAAGCATGTACCCCAACAAAAATCTGCCGGTTTTTCTGCTTTGCTTTTTCACTCTTCTGACCTTTTCTGGAAAAAGTCAATTCAGTCCGTTAGTCTTCTGCATTTGAAAGAGTGTTTCAATCCAAAAACCCTCTGATTTCTTTCTAGCCTGCCTGTAGGACTCGTACAGCTGCGCTTCTGATTGTTTGAGGCCTCCTGACCGCAGGAGGCACTGGAAGCTTACATCATCCTAGGAATGCAGGAGTTTCCGAGGAGTCAAAGTCTTTAGAATAGGACTGATTAAAAGTTTCATTTTTTGGGTCAATGCTTGCTGCCAAATTTTCATATCCTTTATTTTTAGATATAGTTGGTTTATAGAAAAACAAGTAGTTTACCTGGTATTAGCAACATTAGATCTTTGAGTTTAAGTACCTTCTTTGTTATAACCCACTGCACCTTTGTTCTATAGAGATGTAACTTTAATGCTTTAAGGAGATGCAGATTAAAGAAAACACTTCAGGGAAACAAAATTAACATTCATTAAGGAAGAGAGCCAAAAAGTGTTAACAAGCCTCTTGGCCAGAATAATGTAAATCACCTGAGACTTTTGTATACAAAATGATATACAGAAAGAATCTGGGTTGCGAACACTACATAATTTTGTGTTATCCATTGATCTCCATGTTTTATCAAAAGTATAAAAGGCCTTCTGAACAATAAAGGAGGAGGCCAGGGGCCGGGGGCCAGTTTCTCGGACCAGCTTCTCGAACTAGTCTCTCTCAGCCTGGTTTCTTGGGACTCTGGCTCGCCCCGTGTTTCTCTCTCTTTCTTCTTCTCTACCTTTCCTTCTCTCTGCTCTTTACTATAACTTCAGGCTGAATCTCCAACTGGAGTGCGGAGGCTTGCCAGGTCTACTTACTTGCCCTGGCTGTTAAGACCCGCCACGAAAGGGAGCTTAAGGCGAGGCACCCTTAGATATTCCAGGCGGGCCGCCGGTGGCCCAACGAAGGTGGTGCAAATTCCTTGTCTGGAATTTTATTGGCCGTCCGCCGTAAACCAAGCTATTCAGCCCTCTTCCTCCACTTAATCTTCTTACTACACTATAGTTTCCGAATCTAATCTTACATTAATAAATAAACAAGTCTTTCCACACCAACGCCGTCCACCCTTCGAATTCCCTGGATCCACCGGGGCTGGACCCCGGCATAAGACCTTGTGTGGAGTCGGTGCCGAAACCTGAGGATTCCTCTCAGTGCTGACATGGAACTTGGGGTACTTCTGGAGTCTCCCCAGGGGAGTCAGTCCTCGTCTCGAGTGGGGGGCATGCAAGTGCGCTTTCCTCCGAGCTGTAGCAGCAGTGTCATG
>NW_017199345.1:0-7370 GCF_001704415.2 Capra hircus | reverse complement strand
CCCAGCCCCTGAGCCCTCCTCAAGGACGCTTGGAACCTAAGGGCAAAGGCAAGGCAGGAGCAGAGCTGAAGGCAGGAAGGCGCCAGTGGCGTCTCCCAGCCTCACACAGGCTGCTCCTTCCTGGGGGAGGGAGCCTAAAAGCAAGGCAAGTCTGGGCAAGGCTCGCCCATGGCAGAAGGGCCCAACGCCAGTAACTCTGCGAGATCGGGGCTCTGAGCAGAGCTAGAGCTCCCGAACAGGAGGCCACTTAGCTCCGTGCAAGCAGGGCTTTCAGCATGACAGGGCTGGGCTGCCTCCTCTTCCCCCTAGGAGGCTCGCTTCCCTGCTGGCTGTGCACTCGCCTATCAGGCGGGGGCTCAGGGCTCCTCCAGCAGGTCTTGCCTCAGGGGCTGCTTCCCCTGAGTTGGGGCTGTGGGCGGGAACCCAGACACGCAGGATCAGGCCCCAACACCCTGCACATGTCTCTGCTGGGGAGGAGAGTGCTAGGGAACCTACGTCTGTCATACACTTTTTGGGCGAACACGGAATCAGCCTCCCGGTGTGCGGGGCTGAAGACCCCAGCCAGGGGCCCTGGGAGCCTGGTGCTCTCCGTGCGGCGCTGAGTCTGGCCGGCCACGCATCCGCTGGAGGAGTCCTGCAGTTGCCCTTCCCTTCCCTCTGACAGAGCTCTCACTGCTGGATCCCTTGGCAGTGTGCAACCCACCAGCCCCTAAGCCCTCCCCAAGGACGCCTGGCACCTAAGTGCAAAGGCAAGGCAGGAGCGGAGCTGAGGCAAGGAAGTAACCAGTGGCGTCTCCCAGCCTCACACAGCCTGCTCTTCCCTGGAGAGGGAGCCTAAAAGCAAGGCAAGTCTGGGCAATGCTCGGCCCCGGCAGAGCAGCCTCGCGCAGGGGACGCTGCCAGATCGGGGCTCTGAGCAGAGCTAGAGCTCTGCCTTACTGGAGGCGCTCTTAGCTCCGTGCAAGCAGGGTTTCAGCTTGAGGGGCTGGGCTGCCTCCTCTTCCCCTAGGAGGCTCGCTTCCCTGCTGGCTGTGCACTCGCCTATCAGGCGGGGGCTCAGGGCTCCTCCAGCAGGTCTTGCCTCAGGGGCTGCTTCCCCTGAGTTGGGGATGCGGGCGTGAACCCAGACACGCAGGATCAGGCCCCAACCACCTGCACATGTCTCTGTTGGGGAGGAGAGTGCTAGGGAAGCTACGTCTGTCACACACTTTCTAGGCACCCACGGAGTCAGCCTCTAGGTGTGCGGGGCTGCAAACCCCAGCCAGGGGCCCTTGGAACCTGGTGCTCTCCGTGCAGCGCTGAGTCTGGGCAGCCAAGCAACCGCTGAAGGATACCTGCTGTTGCCCTCGCTTCCCTCTGACAGAGCTCTCACTGCTGGAGCCCTTGGCAGTGTGCAACCCACCAGCCCCTGAGCCCTCCTCAAGGACGCTTGGGACCTAAGTGCAAAGGACAAGAGCTGAAGCCAGGAAGGCGGAAGTGGCGTCTCCCAGCCTCACACAGCCTGCTCCTTCCTGGGGAGGGAGCCTAAAAGCAAGGCAAGTCTGGGCAAGGCTCGCCCATGGCAGAACAAGCCCCACGCCAGGAACTCTGTCAGATCGGGCCTCTGAGCAGAGCTAGAGCTCTGCAGTACTGGAGGCGCACTTGGCTCCGTGCAAGCAGGGCTTTCAGCTTGACGGGGCTGGGCTGCCTCCTCTTCCCCCGAGGAGGCTCGCTTCCCTGCTGGCTCTGCACTCGCCTATCAGGCGGGGGCGCAGGGCTCCTCCAGCAGGTCTTGCCTCAGGGGCTGCTTCCCCTGAGCTGGTCCTGTGGCGGGAACCCAGACACCCAGTATAAGGCCCCAACCACCTGCACATGTCTCTGCTGGGGAGGAGAGTGCTAGGGAACCTACGTCTGTCACACACTCTCAGGGCACCCACAGAGACAGCCTTTGGTTGTCCGGGGCTGCAGACTCCAGCCAGGGGCCCTGGGAGCCTGGTGTTCTCCGTGCGGCGCTGAGTCTGGGCGGCAAAGCAACCGCAGAAGGAGCCCTGCTTTTGCCCTTCGCTTCCCTCTGACAGAGCTCTCACTGATGGAGCCCTTGTCAGTGTGCAACCCAGCAGCCCCTGAGCCCTCCTCAAGGACGCTTGGGAGCTAAGTGCATAGGCAAGGCAGGAGCATAGCTGAAGCCAGGAAGGCGCCAGTGGCGTCTCCCAGCCTCACACAGCCTGCTCCTTCCTGGAGAGGGAGCCTAAAAGCAAGGCAAGTCTGGGCAAGGCTCGCCCATGGCAGAGCAGCCTCGCGACGGGAACTCTGCCAGATCGGGGCTCTGAGCAGAGCTAGAGCTCTGCCGAACTGGAGGCGCACTTGGCTCCGTGCAAGCAAGGCTTTCAGCTTGACGGGGCTGGGCTGCCTCCTCTTCCCCCGAGGAGGCTCGCTTCCCTGCTGGCTCTGCATTCGCCTATCAGGCGGGGCGCAGGGCTCCTCCAGCAGGTCTTGCCTCAGGGGCTGCTTCCCCTGAGCTGGTGCTGTGGGCGGGAACCCAGACACGCAGGATCAGGCCCCAACCACCTGCACATGTCTCTGCTGGGGAGGAGAGTGCTAGGGAACCTACGTCTGTCATATACTCTCTGGGCACCCACGGAGACAGCCTTTGGTTCTCCGGGGCTGAAGACGCCTGCCAGGGGCCCTGGGAGCCTCGTGCTCTCCGTGCGGCGCTGAGTCTGGGCAGCCAAGCAACCGCTGAAGGATACCTGCTGTTACCCTCGCCTCCCTCTGACAGAGCTCTCACTGCTGGAGCCCTTGGCAGTGTGCAACCCACCAGCCCCTGAGCCCTCCTCAAGGACGCTTGGAACCTAAGGGCAAAGGCAAGGCAGGAGCAGAGCTGAAGGCAGGAAGGCGCCAGTGGCGTCTCCCAGCCTCACACAGGCTGCTCCTTCCTGGGGAGGGAGCCTAAAAGCAAGGCAAGTCTGGGCAAGGCTCGCCCATGGCAGAAGGGCCCAACGCCAGTAACTCTGCGAGATCGGGGCTCTGAGCAGAGCTAGAGCTCTGCCGAACAGGAGGCCCACTTAGCTCCGTGCAAGCAGGGCTTTCAGCATGACAGGGCTGGGCTGCCTCCTCTTCCCCCTAGGAGGCTCGCTTCCCTGCTGGCTGTGCACTCGCCTATCAGGCGGGGGCTCAGGGCTCCTCCAGCAGGTCTTGCCTCAGGGGCTGCTTCCCCTGAGTTGGGGCTGTGGCGGGAACCCAGACACGCAGGATCAGGCCCCAACCACCTGCACATGTCTCTGCTGGGGAGGAGAGTGCTAGGGAACCTACGTCTGTCATACACTTTTTGGGCGAACACGGAATCAGCCTCCCGGTGTGCGGGGCTGAAGACCCCAGCCAGGGGCCCTGGGAGCCTGGTGCTCTCCGTGCGGCGCTGAGTCTGGCCGGCCACGCATCCGCTGGAGGAGTCCTGCAGTTGCCCTTCCCTTCCCTCTGACAGAGCTCTCACTGCTGGATCCCTTGGCAGTGTGCAACCCACCAGCCCCTAAGCCCTCCCCAAGGACGCCTGGCACCTAAGTGCAAAGGCAAGGCAGGAGCGGAGCTGAGGCAAGGAAGTAACCAGTGGGCGTCTCCCAGCCTCACACAGCCTGCTCTTCCCTGGAGAGGGAGCCTAAAAGCAAGGCAAGTCTGGGCAATGCTCGGCCCCGGCAGAGCAGCCTCGCGCAGGGGACGCTGCCAGATCGGGGCTCTGAGCAGAGCTAGAGCTCTGCCTTACTGGAGGCGCTCTTAGCTCCGTGCAAGCAGGGTTTCAGCTTGAGGGGGCTGGGCTGCCTCCTCTTCCCCCTAGGAGGCTCGCTTCCCTGCTGGCTGTGCACTCGCCTATCAGGCGGGGGCTCAGGGCTCCTCCAGCAGGTCTTGCCTCAGGGGCTGCTTCCCCTGAGTTGGGGATGCGGGCGTGAACCCAGACACGCAGGATCAGGCCCCAACCACCTGCACATGTCTCTGTTGGGGAGGAGAGTGCTAGGGAAGCTACGTCTGTCACACACTTTCTAGGCACCCACGGAGTCAGCCTCTAGGTGTGCGGGGCTGCAAACCCCAGCAGCAGGGGCCCTTGGAACCTGGTGCTCTCCGTGCAGCGCTGAGTCTGGGCAGCCAAGCAACCGCTGAAGGATACCTGCTGTTGCCCTCGCTTCCCTCTGACAGAGCTCTCACTGCTGGAGCCCTTGGCAGTGTGCAACCCACCAGCCCCTGAGCCCTCCTCAAGGACGCTTGGGACCTAAGTGCAAAGGACAAGAGCTGAAGCCAGGAAGGCGGAAGGCGTCTCCCAGCCTCACACAGCCTGCTCCTTCCTGGGGAGGGAGCCTAAAAGCAAGGCAAGTCTGGGCAAGGCTCGCCCATGGCAGAACAAGCCCCACGCCAGGAACTCTGTCAGATCGGGCCTCTGAGCAGAGCTAGAGCTCTGCAGTACTGGAGGCGCACTTGGCTCCGTGCAAGCAGGGCTTTCAGCTTGACGGGGCTGGGCTGCCTCCTCTTCCCCCGAGGAGGCTCGCTTCCCTGCTGGCTCTGCACTCGCCTATCAGGCGGGGGCGCAGGGCTCCTCCAGCAGGTCTTGCCTCAGGGGCTGCTTCCCCTGAGCTGGTCCTGTGGGCGGGAACCCAGACACCCAGTATAAGGCCCCAACCACCTGCACATGTCTCTGCTGGGGAGGAGAGTGCTAGGGAACCTACGTCTGTCACACACTCTCAGGGCACCCACAGAGACAGCCTTTGGTTGTCCGGGGCTGCAGACTCCAGCCAGGGGCCCTGGGAGCCTGGTGTTCTCCGTGCGGCGCTGAGTCTGGGCGGCAAAGCAACCGCAGAAGGAGCCCTGCTTTTGCCCTTCGCTTCCCTCTGACAGAGCTCTCACTGATGGAGCCCTTGTCAGTGTGCAACCCAGCAGCCCCTGAGCCCTCCTCAAGGACGCTTGGGAGCTAAGTGCATAGGCAAGGCAGGAGCATAGCTGAAGCCAGGAAGGCGCCAGTGGCGTCTCCCAGCCTCACACAGCCTGCTCCTTCCTGGAGAGGGAGCCTAAAAGCAAGGCAAGTCTGGGCAAGGCTCGCCCATGGCAGAGCAGCCTCGCGACGGGAACTCTGCCAGATCGGGGCTCTGAGCAGAGCTAGAGCTCTGCCGAACTGGAGGCGCACTTGGCTCCGTGCAAGCAAGGCTTTCAGCTTGACGGGGCTGGGCTGCCTCCTCTTCCCCCGAGGAGGCTCGCTTCCCTGCTGGCTCTGCATTCGCCTATCAGGCGGGGGGCGCAGGGCTCCTCCAGCAGTCTTGCCTCAGGGGGCTGCTTCCCCTGAGCTGGTGCTGTGGGCGGGAACCCAGACACGCAGGATCAGGCCCCAACCACCTGCACATGTCTCTGCTGGGGAGGAGAGTGCTAGGGAACCTACGTCTGTCATATACTCTCTGGGCACCCACGGAGACAGCCTTTGGTTCTCCGGGGCTGAAGACGCCTGCCAGGGGCCCTGGGAGCCTCGTGCTCTCCGTGCGGCGCTGAGTCTGGGCAGCCAAGCAACCGCTGAAGGATACCTGCTGTTACCCTCGCCTCCCTCTGACAGAGCTCTCACTGCTGGAGCCCTTGGCAGTGTGCAAACCCAAGCCCCTGAGCCCTCCTCAAGGACGCTTGGAACCTAAGGGCAAAGGCAAGGCAGGAGCAGAGCTGAAGGCAGGAAGGCGCCAGTGGCGTCTCCCAGCCTCACACAGGCTGCTCCTTCCTGGGGAGGGAGCCTAAAAGCAAGGCAAGTCTGGCAAGGCTCGCCCATGGCAGAAGGGCCCAACGCCAGTAACTCTGCGAGATCGGGGCTCTGAGCAGAGCTAGAGCTCTGCCGAACAGGAGGCCCACTTAGCTCCGTGCAAGCAGGGCTTTCAGCATGACAGGGCTGGGCTGCCTCCTCTTCCCCCTAGGAGGCTCGCTTCCCTGCTGGCTGTGCACTCGCCTATCAGGCGGGGGCTCAGGGCTCCTCCAGCAGGTCTTGCCTCAGGGGCTGCTTCCCCTGAGTTGGGGCTGTGGGCGGGAACCCAGACACGCAGGATCAGGCCCCAACCACCTGCACATGTCTCTGCTGGGGAGGAGAGTGCTAGGGAACCTACGTCTGTCATACACTTTTTTGGGCGAACACGGAATCAGCCTCCCGGTGTGCGGGGCTGAAGACCCCAGCCAGGGGCCCTGGGAGCCTGGTGCTCTCCGTGCGGCGCTGAGTCTGGCCGGCCACGCATCCGCTGGAGGAGTCCTGCAGTTGCCCTTCCCTTCCCTCTGACAGAGCTCTCACTGCTGGATCCCTTGGCAGTGTGCAACCCACCAGCCCCTAAGCCCTCCCAAGGACGCCTGGCACCTAAGTGCAAAGGCAAGGCAGGAGCGGAGCTGAGGCAAGGAAGTAACCAGTGGCGTCTCCCAGCCTCACACAGCCTGCTCTTCCCTGGAGAGGGAGCCTAAAAGCAAGGCAAGTCTGGCAATGCTCGGCCCCGGCAGAGCAGCCTCGCGCAGGGGACGCTGCCAGATCGGGGCTCTGAGCAGAGCTAGAGCTCTGCCTTACTGGAGGCGCTCTTAGCTCCGTGCAAGCAGGGTTTCAGCTTGAGGGGGCTGGGCTGCCTCCTCTTCCCCCTAGGAGGCTCGCTTCCCTGCTGGCTGTGCACTCGCCTATCAGGCGGGGGCTCAGGGCTCCTCCAGCAGGTCTTGCCTCAGGGGCTGCTTCCCCTGAGTTGGGATGCGGGCGTGAACCCAGACACGCAGGATCAGGCCCCAACCACCTGCACATGTCTCTGTTGGGGAGGAGAGTGCTAGGGAAGCTACGTCTGTCACACACTTTCTAGGCACCCACGGAGTCAGCCTCTAGGTGTGCGGGGCTGCAAACCCCAGCCAGGGGCCCTTGGAACCTGGTGCTCTCCGTGCAGCGCTGAGTCTGGGCAGCCAAGCAACCGCTGAAGGATACCTGCTGTTGCCCTCGCTTCCCTCTGACAGAGCTCTCACTGCTGGAGCCCTTGGCAGTGTGCAACCCACCAGCCCCTGAGCCCTCCTCAAGGACGCTTGGGACCTAAGTGCAAAGGACAAGAGCTGAAGCCAGGAAGGCGGAAGTGGCGTCTCCCAGCCTCACACAGCCTGCTCCTTCCTGGGGAGGGAGCCTAAAAGCAAGGCAAGTCTGGGCAAGGCTCGCCCATGGCAGAACAAGCCCCACGCCAGGAACTCTGTCAGATCGGGCCTCTGAGCAGAGCTAGAGCTCTGCAGTACTGGAGGCGCACTTGGCTCCGTGCAAGCAGGGCTTTCAGCTTGACGGGGCTGGGCTGCCTCCTCTTCCCCCGAGGAGGCTCGCTTCCCTGCTGGCTCTGCACTCGCCTATTCAGGCGGGGCGCAGGGCTCCTCCAGCAGGTCTT
>NW_017199344.1:0-7370 GCF_001704415.2 Capra hircus | reverse complement strand
CGACTCCACACAAGGTCTTAGGCCCGGCATCGACGGAAAGGAATGCCGAGAGGCCCCCGAGCAACTCGCATGGGACTGGGCCTTTCCTGACGCACCACAGCGGGTCCCTGAGTTCCCGTCGTAAATCGAGAGCACCGCCGCCAACTCGAGAAAATCCAGGAGGTTCTCCCCTCCAGGCGAGCTGAGACCTATTTCCCCTGAGGTATCTCGAGGCTAATCACACCTTACCTCTGGAAATTCCAAAGGGTCCTTCACACCCTTGCTGCAACTCAAGAAGTTCCCCGACATACCCGTCTCCACTCGAGGAGAAGCAAGAGAGTCCCCGCCCACAAACCAGAGGAGCCCCGTTTCCACCTCCTAGCCAGGAGGAGGGATCCTTTCCCTGCGTGTTCGGGAAAGAATTCCCGGCGTTCCCGTCGCATTTCAAGAGGAGGCGCTCTCCAGGAAAGGCGAGAGGAACTCCAGGGTCGTGCCCACCATTCCAGAGTCCCCCGGATGTCTCAGTCCATTCCAGGGAAACCTGTTTTCCCTGCACTGCCTCGAATTTCAAGCCGAGGATCGACTCACACCACGGTGACACGTGGGACAGCCCTGTGGGAAAGCCTCGTTGGAAAGCCTCGTGGGAAAGCCTCGAGGGAAAGACACAAATCCCTTGATCCTCGCGAAGGGAAGCGTGACACTGCTGCTAAAGCTCGGGAGGAAATCGCACGAACATGGCCCACTCGAGACGAGGACTGACTCCCCTGGGGAGACTCCAGAAGTACCCCAAGATCCATGTCAGCACTGGAGAGGAATGCTCAGGTTCCGGCACCGACTCCACACAAGGTCTTAGACCCCGGAATCTACGGGAGAGGAATCCCGAGAGGCCCCAGAGCAATTCGCATGGGGACTGGCCTTTCCTGAGGCCACCAGAGCGGGTCCCCTGAGGTCCCCGTCGTAAGTCGAGAGCACCTGCCGCAACTCGAGAAAATTCAGGAGGTTCTCCAATTCAGGCGAGATGAGGCCCATTTCAGCTGAGGCAACAAGGGGGTAATCACCCTTAAACTCTGGAACTTCCAAAGGGTCCTTCACACCCTTGCTGCAACTCAAGAAGTTCCCCGACATACCCGTCTCCACTCAAGAGGAACCCGAGGGTCCCGCCCATATCCAGAGTGACCCCGTTTCCGCCTGCTAGCTCTAGAGGAGGGATCCTTTCCCTGCGTGGTCGGGAAAGTATTCCTAGCGTTCCCGTCTCATCTCAAGAGTAGGCGCTCTCCACAGGAAAGGCGAGAGGAACTCCAGTATAAGGCCCCATTCCCAGAGTCCCCCAGATGTCTCAGTCCATTCCAGGGAAACCTGTTTTCGCTGCACTGCCTCGAATTTCAAGCCGAGGATCGACTAACACCGCGATGGCACGTTGGACAGCCCTGTGGGAAAGCCTCGTGGGAAAGCCTCGTGGGAAAGCCTCGAGGGAAAGCCACAGATCCCTTGATCCACCCGTAGGGAAGAGTGACACTGCTGCTACAGCTCGGGAGGAAAGCGCACGTGCATGCCCCCACTCGAGTAGAGGACTGACTGCCCTGGGGAGACTCCAGGAGTACCCCAAGATCCATGTCGGCACTGGAGAGGAATCCTCAGGTTCTGGCACTGAGCCCACACAAGGTCTTAGGCCCCAGCATTGACGGAGAGGAATCCCAAGAGGCCCCAGAGCAACTAGCATGGGGACTGGCCTTTCCTGAGGCCACCAGAGCGGGTCCCTGAGGTCCCCGTCGTAGGTCGAGAGCACCTGCCGCAACTCGAGAAAATCCAGGAGGTTCTCCCCTCCAGGCGATCTGAGGCCCATTTCCGCTGAGGTATCTCGAGGCTAATCACACCTTATCTCTGGAAATTCCAAAGGGTCCTTCACACCCTTGCTGCAACTCAAGAAATACCCCGACATACCCGTCTCCACTGGAGAGGAAGCACGAGAGTCCCGCCCACATCCAGAGGAGCCCTGTTTCCACCTCATAGCTCGAGAGGATTGATCCTTTCCCTGGTGTTCGGGAAAGAATTCCCGGCGTTCCCAACGCATCTCAAGAGGAGGCGCTCTCCACAGGAAAGGCGAGAAGAACTAAAGGATCAGGCCCCTTTCCCAGAGTCCCACAGATGTCTCAGTCCATTCCAGGGAAACCTGTTTTCCCTGCACTGCCTCGACTTTCAAGCCGAGGATCGACTCACAGCACGGTGGCACCTGGGACAGCCCTGTGGGAAAGCCTCGTGGAAAGCCTCGTGGGAAATCCTCGAGGGAATGCCACAGATCCCTTGTTCCTCGTGAATGGAAGTGTGACACTGCTACTACAGCTGGGGAGGAAAGCGCACGTGCATGCCCCCACTCGAGACGAGGACTGACTCCCCTGGGGAGACTCCAGAAGTACCCCAAGATACATGTCAGCACTGGAGAGGAAACCTTCAGGTTCTGGCACCGACTCCACAAAGGCCTTAGGCCCCCGATATTGACGGAGAGGAATCCCAAGAGGCCCCAGAGCAACTAGCATGGGGACTGGCCTTTCCTGAGGCCACCAGAGCGGGTCCCTGAGGTCCCCGTCGTAAGTCCAGAGCACCTGCCGCAACTCGAGAAAATCCAGGAGGTTCTCCCCTCTAGGCGAGATGAGGCCCATTTCTGCTGAGGCGTCTCCAGGATATTCACCTAACCTCTGGAACTTGCAAAGGGTTCTTCACACCCTTGCTGCAACTCAAGAAGTTCCCCGACATACACGTCTCCACTCGAGAGGAAGCACGAGAGTCCCGCCCACACCCAGAGGAGCCCCGTTTCCGCCTGCTAGCTCGAGAGGAGGGATCCTTTCGCTTCGTGGTCTGGAAAAAATTCCCGGCGTTCCCGTCCCATCTCAAGAGGAGGCACTATCTACAAGAAAGGCGAGAGGAACTCCAGGGTCGTGCCACATTCCCAGAGTCCCTCAGATGTCTCAGTCCATTCCAGGGAAAACTGTTTTCCCTGCACTGCCTCGAATTTCAAGCGAGGATCGACTCACAACTTGGTGGCACGTGGGACAGCCCTTTGGGAAAGCCTCGTGGGAATGCCTCCTGGGAAAGCCTCGAGGGAAAGACACAAATCCCTTGATCCACGCGAAGGGAAGCGTGACTCTGCTGCTACAGCTCGGGAGGAAAGCGCACGTGCATGGCCCCAGTCGAGACGAGGACTGACTCCCCTGGGGAGACTCCAGGAGTACCCCAAGATCCATGACAGCACTGGAGAGGAATCCTCAGGTTCCGGCACCGACTCCACACAAGGTCTTAGGCCCCGGTATCTACGGGAGAGGAATCCCCAGCGGCCCCAGAGCAACTCGCATGGGGACTGGCCTTTCATGAGGCCACCAGAGCGGGTCCCTGAGGTCCCCATCGTAAGACGAGAGCACCTGCCGCACCTCGAGAAAATCCACGAGGTTCTCCCCTCCAGGCGAGATGAGGCCCATTTCCACTGAGGCAACTAGGGGTAATCACACTTTAACTCTGGAACTTCCAAAGGGTCCTTCACACCCTTGCTGCAACTCAAGAAGTTCCCCGACATACCCGTCTCCACTCAAGAGGAATCCGAGAGTCCGCCCACATCCAGAGGAGCCCCGTTTCCGCCTCTTAGCTCGAGAGGAGGGATCCTTTCCCTGCGTGGTCGGGAAAGAATTCCCGGCGTTCCCGTCGCATCTCAAGTGGAGGCGCTCTCCACAGGAAAGGCGAGAGGAACTCCAGGGTCGTGCCACATTCCCAGAGTCCCCCAGATGTCTCAGTCCATTCCAGGGAAACCTGTATTCCCTGCACTGCCTCGACTTTCAAGCCGAGGATCGACTCACAACACAGTGGCACGTGGGACAGCCCTGTGTTAAAGCCTCGTGGGAAAGCCGCCGAGGGAAAGCCACAGATCCCTGGATCCACGCGAAGAGAAGCGTGAAACTGCTGCTACAGCTCGGGAGGAAAGCGCACGTGCATGGGCCCCACTCGAGATGAGGACTGACTCCCTAGGGAGACTCCAGAAGTGCCCCAAGATCCATGTCAGCACTGGAGAGGAATGCTCAGGTTCCGGCACCGACTCCACACAAGGTCTTAGACCCCTGAATCTACGGGAGAGGAATCCGGAGAGGCCCCCGAGCAACGCCCATGGGGACTCTCCTTTCCTGAGGCCCACCAGAGCGGGTCCCTGAGGTCCCCGTCGTAAGTCGAGAGCACCTGCCGCAACTCGAGAAAATCCAGGAGGTTCTCCCCTCCAGGCGAGATGCGGACCATTTCCGCTGAGGCGTCTCGAGGCCTAATCACACCTAACCTCTGGAACTTCCAAAGGGTCCTTCACACCCTTGCTTCAACTCAAGAAGTTCCCCGACATACCCGTCTCCACTCAAGAGGAACCCGAGAGTCCCGCCCATATCCAGAGTGGCCCGCCCGTTTCCGCCTGCTAGCTCGAGAGGAGGGATCCTTTCCCTGCGTGGTCGGGAAAGAGTTCCTATCGTTCCCGTCTCATCTCAAGAGGAGGCGCTCTCCACAGGAAAGGCGAGAGGAACTCCAGGATCAGGCCCCATTTACAGAATCCCCCAGATGTCTCAGTCCATTCCAGGGAAAACTGTTTCCCTACACAGCCTCGACTTTTCAAGCCGAGGATCGACTCACACCACAGTGGCACGTGGGACAGCCCTGTGGGAAAGCCTCGTGGGAAAGCCTTGTGGGAAAGCCTCGAGGGAAAGCACCTGATCCACTTGATGCCACGCGAAGGGAAGCGTGACACTGCTGCTACAGCTGGGGAGGAAAGCGCACGTGCATGCCCCCACTCCAGACGAGGACTGACTCCCCTCGGGAGACTCCATAAGTACCCCAAGATCCATGTCAGCACTGGAGAGGAATCCTCAGGTTCCGGCACCGACTCCACACAAGGTCTTATGCCGGGGTCCAGCCCCGGTGGATCCAAGGAATTCGAAGGGTGGACGGCGTTGGCGTGGAAAGACTTGTTTATTTATTAATGTAAGATTAGATTAGGAAACTATAGTGTAGTAAGAAGATTAAGTGGAGGAGGAGGGCTGAATAGCTTGGTTTACGCGGACGGCCAATAAAATTCCAGACAAGGAATTTGCAGCACCTACGTTGGGCCACCGGCGCCCGCTTGAATATCTAAGGGTGTCTCGCCTTAAGCTCCCTTTCGTGCGGGTCTTAACAGCCAGGGCAAGTAAGTAGACCTGGCGAGCCTCCGCACTCCAAGTGGAGATTCAGCCTGAAGTTATAGTAAAGAGCAGAGAGAAGGAAAGGTAGAGAAGAAGAAAGAGCGAGAAAGACACGGGGGGAGCCAGAGTCCCAAGAAAGCCAGGCTGAGAGACTAGTTCGAGAAGCTGGTCCGAGAAACTGGCCCCCGGCCCCTGGCCCTCCTCCTTTATTGTTCAGAAGGTCTTTTATACTTTTGATAATACATGGAGATCAATGGATAACCCAAAATTATGTAGTGTTTCGCAACCCAGATTCTTTCTGTATATCATTTTGTATACAAAAGGTCTCAGGTAGATTTACATTATCTTCTGGCCAAAGAGGCTTGTTAACACTTTTTGGCTCTCTTCCTTAATGAATGTTAATTTTGTTTCCCCTGAAGTGTTTTTCTTTAATCTGCATCTCCTTAAAGCATTAAAGTTACATCTCTATAGAACAAAGGTGCAGTGGGTTATAAGAAAGAAGGTGCTTAACTCAAAGATCTAATGTGGCTAATACCAGGTCTACTACTTTGTTTTTCACATACCATCTATATATAAAAATAAAGGATATGAAAATTTGGCAGCAAGCATTGACCCCAAAAAATGAAACTTTTAATCAGTCCTATTCTAAAGATTCTGACTCCTCGGAAGCTCCTGCATTCCTAGGATGTTTTAAGCTTCCTGTGCCTCCTGCGGTCAGGAGGCCTCAAACAATCACAAGCGCAGCTGTACGAGTCCTACAGGCAGGCTAGAAAGCCATCAGAGGGTTTTTGGATTGAAACACTCTTTCAAATGCAGAAGACTAAAGCCCTGAATTGACTTTTCCAGAAAAGGTCAGAAGAGTGAAAAAGCAGAGCACAAAAACTGGCAGATTTTTGTTGGGGTACATGCTTAAAAATTTCCAGAAGGGTCCCTGAAGTCTGAGCACGCCTTGCGTATGTCAGCTTCCTTCCTCATAACCTTGTCACGGGCGGGCTTCCTCACACTGGCTCCCAGCAGCCTTAGGCCCCGGCATCGACGGGAGAGGAATCCCGAGAGGCCCCCGAGTAACTCGCATGCGGACTGACCTTTCCTGAGGCCACCAGAGTGGGTCCTTAGGTCCCCGTCATAAGTCGAGATCACCTGCTGCAACTCGAGAAAATCCAGGAGGTTCTCCCCTCCAGTCTAGATGAGGCTCATTTCCGCTGAGGCGTCTCGAGGCTAATCACACCTAACCTCTGGAACTTCCAAAGGGTCCTTCACACCCTTGCTGCAACACAAGAAGTTCCCCGACATACCCCTCTTCACACGAGAGGAAGCACGAGAGTCCCGCCCACATCCAGAGGAGCCCCATTTCTGCCTCCTAGCTTGAGAGGAGGGATCCTTTCCCTGCGTGGTCGAGAAAAGAATTCCCGACGTTCCCGTCGCATCTGAAGAGTAGACGCTCTCCACAGGAAAGGCCGAGAGGAACTCCAGAGTCGTGCCACCATTCCCAGAGTCCCCCAGATGTCTCAGTTTCATTCCAGGGAAACCTGTTTTCCCTGCACTGCCTCGACTTTCAAGCCGAGGATCGACTCACACCCACGGTGGCACGTGGGACAGCCCTGTGGGAAAGCCTCGTGGGAAAGCCTCGTGGGAAAGGGAAAGCCTCGAAAGCCCCTTATCCCTTGATCCACGCAAATGGAATCGCGACACTGCTGCTACCACTCTGAAGGAAAGCGCACGTGCATGCCCCCACTTGAGACGAGGACTGACTCCCCTGGGAGCCTCCAGAAGTACCCCAAGATCCATGTCAGCACTGGAGAGGAATCGGCAGGTTCCAGCACTGACTCCACACAAGGTCTTAGGCCCCAGCATCGACCGGAGAGGAAACCCGAGTGGCCCCCGAGAGGCCCCCGAGCAACTCGCATGGGGACTGGCCTTTCTTGAAGCCACCAGTCGGGTCCCTGAGGTCCCCGTCGTAAGTCGAGAGCACATGCCGCAACTCGAAAAATCCAGGAGGTTCTCCCCTCCAGGCGAGAAGAGGCCCATTTCCGCTGAGGCGTCTCGAGGCTAATCACACCTAACCTCTGGAACTTCCAAGGGGTCTTTCACAACCTTGCTGCAACTCAAGAAGTTCCCGACATACCCGTCTCCACTCGAGAGGAAGCACGAGAGTCCGCCCAATCCAGAGGAGCTCCGTTTCCGGCTCGTAGCTCG
>NW_017199343.1:0-19595 GCF_001704415.2 Capra hircus | reverse complement strand
CAGCGGGTCCCTGAGGTCCCCGTCGTAAGTCGAGAGCACCTGCCGCAACTCGAGAAAATCCAGGAGGTTCTCCCCTCCAGGCGAGATGAGGCCCATTTCCGCTGAGGCGTCCGAGGCTAATCACACCTAACTCTGGAACTTCCAAAACGTTCTTCACACCCTTGCTGCAACTCAAGAAGTTCCCCGACATACCCGTCTCCACTCGAGAGGAAGCACGAGAGTCCCGCCCACATCCAGAGGAGCCCCGTTTCCGCCTCCTAGCTCGAGAGGAGGGATCCTTTCCCTGCGTGCGTCGGGAAAGAATTCTCGGCGTTCCCGTCGCATCTCAAGAGGGGCGCTTTCACAGGAAAGGCGAGAGGAACTCCAGGGTCGTTCCACCATTCCCAGAGTCCCCCAGATGTCTCAGTCCATTCCAGGGAAACCTGTTTTCCCTGCACTGCCTCGACTTTCAAGCCGAGGATCACTCACACACGGTGGCACGTGGGACAGCCTGTGGGAAAGCCTCGTGGGAAAGTGGGAAAGCCTCGAGGGAAAGCCACAGATCCCTTGATCCACGCGAAGGGAAGCGTGACACTGCTGCTACAGCTCGGGAGGAAAGCACACGTGCATGCCCCACTCGGACAAGGACTGACTCCCCTGGGAGACTCCAGAAGTACCCAAGATCCAAGTCAGCACTGGAGAGGAATTCTCAGGTTCCGGCACCGACTCCCCACAAGGTCTTAGGCCCCGGCATCGATGGGAAAGGAATCCTGATAGGCCCCCGAGCAACTCGCATGGGGACTGGCCTTTCCTGAGGCCACCAGAGCGGGTCCCTGAGGTCCCCGTCGTAAGTCGAGAACACCTGCCAGCAACTCAAGAAAATCCAGGAGGTTCTCCCCTCCAGGGGAGATGAGGCCATTTCCCTCTGAGGCGTCCCCAGGCTAATCACACCTAACCTCTGGAACTTCCAAAGGGTCCTTCACACCCTTGCTGCAACTCAAGAAGTTCCCCGACATACCCGTCTCCACTCGAGAGGAAGCACGAGAGTCCCGCCCAATCCAGAGGAGCCCGTTTCCGCCTCCAAGCTCGAGAAGAGGGATCCTTTCCCTGCCGTCGCGGAAAGAATTCCCGGCGGTTGCGTCGCATCTCAAGAGGAGGCCCTCTCTACAGGAAAGGCGAGAGGAACTCCAGGGTCGTGCACCATTCCCAGAGTCCCCCAGATGTCTCAGTCCATTCCAGGGAAACCTGTTTTCCCTGCACTGCCTCGACTTTCAAGCCGAGGATCGACTCACACCACGGTGGCACGTGGGACAGCCCTGTGGGAAAGCCTCGTGGGAAAGCCTCGAAAGGGAAAGCCACAGATCCCTTGATCCACGCGAAGGGAAGCGTGACACTGCTGCTAAAGCTCGGGAGGAAAGCGCACGTGCATGCCCCACTCGAGACGAGGACTGACTCCCCTGGGGAGACTCCAGAAGTACCCCAAGATCCATGTCAGCCCTGGAGAGGAATCCTCAGGTTCCGGCACCGACTCCACACAAGGCTTAGGCCCCGGCATCACGGGGAGAGGAATCCCGAGAGGCCCCCGAGCAACTCGCATGGGGACTGCCTTTCCTGAGGCCACCAGAGCGGGTTCCTGAGGTCCCCGTCGTAAGTCAAGAGCACCTGCCGCAACTCGAGAAAATCCAGGAGGTTCTCCCTTCCAGGCGAGATGAGGCCCATTTCCGCTGAGGCGTCTCGAGGCTAATCACACCAAACCTCTGGAACTTCCAAAGGGTCCTTCACACCCTTGCTGCAACTCAAGAAGTTCCCGACATACCCGTCTCCACTCGAGAGGAAGCACGAGAGTCCCGCCACATCCAGAGGAACCCCGTTTCCGCCTCCTAGCTCGAGGAGGGATCCTTTCCCTGCATGGTCGGGAAAGAATTCCCGGCGTTCCCGTCGCATCTCAAGAGGAGGCGCTCTCCACAGGAAAGGCGAGGAACTCCAGGGTCGTGCCACCATTCCCAGAGTCCCCAGATGTCTCAGTCCATTCCAGGGAAACTTTTTTCCCTGCACTGCCTCGACTTTCAGGACGAGGATCGACTCACACCACGGTGGCACGTGGGACAGCCCTTTGGGAAAGCCTCGAGGGAAAGCCACAGATCCCTTGATCCACGCGAAGGGAAGCATGACACTGCTGCTACAGCTCGGGAGGAAAGCGCACGTGCATGCCCCACTCGAGACGAGGACTGACTCCCCTGGGGAGACTCCAGAAGTACCCCAAAATCCATGTCAGCACTGGAGAGGAAACCTCAGTTTCCGGCACCGACTCCACACAAGTCTTAGGCCCCGGCATCGACGGGAGAGGAATCCGAGAGGCCCCGAGCAACTCGCATGGGGACTGGCCTTTCCTGAGGCCACCAGAGCGGGTCCCTGAGGGCCCCGTCGTAAGTCGAGAGCACCTGCCGCAACTTGAGAAAATCCAGGAGGTTCTCCCTTTCAGGCGAGATGAGGACCATTTCGCTGAGCGTCTCGAGGCTAATCACACCTAACCTCTGGAACTTACAAAGCGTCCTTCACACCTTGCTGCAACTCAAGAAGTTCCCGACATACCCGTTTCCACTCGAGAGGAAGCACGAGAGTCCCGCCCACATCCAGAGGAGCCCCGTTTCCGCCTCATAGCTCGAGAGGAGGGATCCATTCCCTGCGTGTCGGGAAAGAATTCCCGGCGTTCCCGTCGCATCTCAAGAGGGAGCGCTCTCCACAGGAAAGGCGAGAGGTACTCCAGGGTCGTGCCACCATTCCCAGAGTCCCCCAGATGTCTCAGTCCATTCCAGGGAAACCTGTTTTCCCTGCACTGACTCGACTTTCAAGACGAGGATCGACTCACACCACGGTGCACGTGGGACATCCTTGGGAAAGCTCGTGGGAAAGCCGGAAAAAAAAGCCTCGAGGGAAAGCCACTGATCCCTGATACACGGGAAGGGAAGCGTGACACTGCTGCTACAGTTCGGGAGGAAAGGCACGTGCATGCCCCCACTCGAGACGAGGACTGACTCCCCTGGGGAGACTCCAGAAGTACCCCAAGATCCATGTCAGAACTGGAGAGGAATTCTCAGTTTCCGGACACCGACTCCACACAAGGTCTTAGGCCCTGGCATCGATGGAGAGGAATCCCGAGAGGCCCCCGAGCAAATCGCATGGGGACTGGCCTTTCCTGAGGCCACCAGAGCGGGTCCCTGAGGTCCCCGTAGTAAGTCGAGAGCACCTGCCGCAACTTGAGAAAATCCAGGAGGTTCTCCCTTCAGGCGAGATGAGGCCCATTTTCCACTGAGCTCTCAGGCTAATCACACCTAACCTCTGGAACTTCCAAAGGGTCCTTCACACCCTTTTCTGCAACTCAAGCAGATCCCGACATACCAGTCTCCACTCGAGAGGAAGCACGAGAGTCCCGCCCACATCCAGAGGAGCCCCGTTTCCGCCTCCTAGCTCGAGAGGAGGGATCCTTTCCCTGCGTGGTCGGGAAAGAATTCCCGGCGTTCCCATCGCATCTCAAGAGGGGGCGCTCTCCACAGGGAAGGCGAGAGGAACTCCAGGGTCGTGCCACCATTCCCAGAGTCCCCAGATGTCTCAGTCCATTCCAGGGAAACCTGTTTTCCCTGCACTGCCTCGACTTTCAAGCGAGGTTCGACTCACACCAAGGTGGCAGGTGGACAGTGGGAAAGGAAAGCTCGTGGGAAAGCCTCGAGGGAAAGCCACAGATCCCTTGATCCACGCGAAGGGAAGCTGACACTGCTGCTACAGCTCGGAGGAAAGCGCACGTGCATGCCCCACTCGAGACGAGGACTGACTCCCCTGGGGAGACTCCAGAAGTACCCCAAGATCCATGTCAGCACTGGAGAGGAATCCTCAGGTTTTGGCACGACTCCACACAAGATCTTAGGCCCGGCATCGACGGGAGACGAATCCCGAGAGACCCGAGCAACTCGCATGGGGACTTCCCTTTCTGAGGCCACAGAGGGGGTCCCTGATGTCCCGTCGTAAGTCGAGAGCACCTGCTGCAACTCGAGAAAATCCAGGAGGTTCTCCTTCCTGGCGAGATGAGGCCCATTTCCGCTGAGGGTCTCGAGGCTAATCACACCTAAACTCTGGAACTTCCAAAGGGTCTTCACACCCTTGCTGCAACTCAAGAAGTTCCCAACATGCCCGTCTCCACTCGACAGGAAGCACGAGAGTCCCGCCCACATCCAGAGGAGCCCCGTTTCCGCCTAGCTCGAGAGGAGGGATCCTTTCCCTGCGTGGTCCCCGGCGTTCCCGTCGCATCTCAAGAGGAGGCGCTCTCCACAGGAAAGGCGAGAGGAACTCCAGGGTCGTGCCACCATTCCCAGAGTCCCCAGATGTCTCAGTCCATTCCAGGGAAACCTGTTTTCCCTGCACTGCCTCGACTTTCAAGCCGAGGATCGACTCACACCACGGTGGCACGTGGGACAGCCCTGTGGGAAAGCCTCGTGGGAAAGCCTCGTGGAAAGCCTCTTGGGAAAGCCACAGATCACTTGATACTCGCGAAGGGAAGCGCGACACTGCTGCTAAAGCTCGGGAGGAAAGCGCACGTGCATGCCCCCACTCGAGACGAGGACTGACTCCCCTGGGGAGACTCCAGAAGTACCCCAAGATCCATGTCAGCACTGGAGAGGAATCCTCAGGTTCCGCACCGACTCCACACAAGGTTTTAGGCCCGGCATCGACGGGAGAGGAATCCCTAGAGGCCCCGAGCAACTCGCATGGGACCGCCTTTCCTAGGCCACCAGAGCGGGTCCCTGAGGTCCCCCGTCGTAAGTCGAGAGCACCTGCCACAACTCGAGAAAATCCAGAGGTTCTCCCCTCCAGGCGAGATGAGGCCCATTTCCGCTGAGGCGTCTCGAGGCTAATCACACCTAACCTCTGGAACTTCCAAAGGGTCTTCACACCCTTGCTGCAACTCAAGAAGTTCCCCGACATACCCGTCTCCACTCGAGAGGAAGCACGAGAGTCCCGCCCACATCCAGAGGAGCCCCGTTTCCGCTCCTAGCTCGAGAGGAGGGATCCTTTCCCTGCGTGTCGGGAAAGAATTTCGGCGTTTCCGTGCATCTCAAGAGGAGGCGCTCTCCACAGGAAAGGCGAGAGGAACTCCAGGTCGTTCCATTCCCAGAGTCCCCCAGATTTCTCAGTCCATTCCAGGGAAACCTGTTTTCCCTGCACTGCCTCGACTTTCAAGCCGAGGATCGACTCACACCACGGTGGCACGTGGGACAGCCCTGTGGGAAAGCTCGTGGAAAGCCTCCGGGAAAGCCTGGAGGAAAGCCACAGATCCCTTGATCCACGCGAAGGGAAGCGTGACACTGCTGCTACAGCTCGGGAGGAAAGCGCACGTGCATGCCCCACTTAGAGGAGGACTGACTCCCCTGGGGAGACTCCAGAAGTACCCCAAGATCCATGTCAGCACTGGAGAGGAATCCTCAGGTTCCGGCACCGACTCCACACAAGGTCTTAGGCCCGGCATCGACGGGAGAGGAATCCCTAGAGGGCCCCGAGCAACTCGCATGGGGACTGGCCTTTCCTGAGGCCACCAGAGGGGGGTCCTGTGTCCCCGTCGTAAGTCGAGAGCACCTGCCGCAACTCGAGAAAATCCAGGAGGTTCTCCCCTCCAGGCGAGATGAGGCCCATTTCCGCTGAGGCGTCTCGAGGCTAATCACACCTAACCTCTGGAACTTCCAAAGGGTCCTTCACACCCTTGCTGCAACTCAAGAAGTTTCCCGACATACCCGTCTCCACTCGAGAGGAAGCACGAGAGTCCGCCCACATCCAGAGGAGCCCCGTTTCCGCCTCCTAGCTCGAGAGGAGGGATCCTTTCCCTGCGTGGTCGGGAAAGAATTCCGGCGTTTCCGTGCATCTCAAGAGGGGCACTCTCCACAGGAAAGGCGAGAGGAACTCCAGGGTCGTTCCCATTCCCAGAGTCCCCCAGATGTCTCAGTCCATTCCAGGGAAACCTGTTTTCCCTGCACTGCCTCGACTTTCAAGCCGAGGATCGACTCACACCACGGTGGCACGTGGGACAGCCCTGTGGGAAATCCTCGTGGAAAGCCTTGTGGGAAAGCCTCGAGGGAAAGCCACAGATCCCTTGATCCATGCGAAGGAAGCGTGACACTGCTGCTACAGCTCGGGGAGAAAGCGCACGTGCATGCCCCCACTCGAGACGAGGACTGACTCCCTGGGGAGACTCCAGAAGTACCCCAAGATCCATGTCAGCACTGGAGAGGAATCCTCAGGTTCCGGCACCGACTCCACACAAGGTCTTAGGCCCCGGCATCGACGGAGAGGAATCCCGAGGCCCCGAGCAACTCGCAAGGGACTGGCCTTTCCTGAGGCCACCAGAGCGGTCCCTGACGTCCCCGTCGTAAGTCGAGAGCACCTGCCGCAACTCGAGAAAATCCAGGAGGTTCTCCCCTCCAGGCGAGATGAGGCCCATTTCCGCTGAGGCGTCTCGAGGCTAATCACACCTAACCTCTGGAACTTCCAAAGGGTCCTTCACACCCTTGCTGCAACTCAAGAAATTCCCGACATACCCGTCTCCACTCGAGAGGAACACGAGAGTCCCGCCCACATCCAGAGGAGCCCCGTTTCCGCCTCCTAGCTCGAGAGGAGGGATCCTTTCCCTGCGTGGTGGGAAAGAATTCCGGCGTTCCGTCGCATCTCAAGAGAGGCGCTCTCCACAGGAAAGGCGAGAGGAACTCCAGGGTCGTGCCACCATTCCCAGAGTCCCCCAGATGTCTCAGTCCATTCCAGGGAAAAACTGTTTTCCCTGCACTGCCTCGACTTTCAAGCCGAGGATCGACTCACACCACGGTGGCACGTGGGACAGCCCTGTGGGAAAGCCTCGTGGGAAAGCCTCATGGGAAAGCCTCGAGGGAAAGCCACAGATCCCTTAATCCACTCGAAGGGAAGCGTGACACTGCTGCTACAGCTCGGGAGGAAAGAGTACGTGCATGCCCCCACTAGATACGAGGACTGACTACCTGGGGAGATTCCAGAAGTACCCCAAGATCCATGTCAGGACAGGAGAGGAATCCTCAGGTTGGAGCACCATCACCACTCAAGGTCTTAGGCCCCGCATCGACGGAGAGGAATCCCGAGAGGCCCCCGAGCAACTCGCATGGGGACTGGCCTTTCCTAAGGCCACCAGAGTGGGTCCCTGAGGTCCCCGTCGTAAATCGAGAGCACTGCAGCAACTCGAGAAAATCCAGGAGGTTCTCCCCTCCAGGCGAGATGAGGCCCATTTCGGCTGAGGCGTATCGAGGCTAATCACACCTAAACTCTGGAACTTCCAAAGGGTCCTTCACACCCTTGCTGCATCTCAAGAAGTTCCCCAACATATCCGTCTCCACTCGAGAGGAACTACGAGTGTCCCGCCCTCATCCAGAGGAGCCCCATTTACCCCTCCTAGCTTGAGAGAAGGGATCCTTTTCCCTGCGTGTTCGGTAAAAAATTCTCGGAGTTTCCGTCGCAACTCAAGAGGAGGCGCTCTCCACAGGAAAGGCGAGAGAAACTCCAGGGTCGTGCCACCATTCCCCAGAGGACCCCCAGATGTCTCAGTCCATTCCAGGGAAACCTGTTTTCCCTGCACTGCCTTCGACTTTCATGCCGAGGAACGACTCACACTACGGTGGCACGTGGTACAAACCTGTGGGAAAGCCTCGTGGGAAAGCCTCGAGGGATAGCCACAGATCCCTTGATCCACGGAAGGGAAGCGTGAATCTGCTGCTTCAGCTCGGGAGGAAAGCTCACGTGCATGCCCCACTCGAGACGACGAAAGACTCCCCTGGGGAGACTCGAGAAGTAGCCCAAGATCCATGTCAGCAATGGAGAGGAATCCTCAGGTTCCGGCACCGACTCCACACAAGATCTTAGGCCCCGGCCTCGACGGGAGAGGAGTCCCGAGAGGCCCCGAACAACTCGCCTGGGACTGGCCTTTCCTGAGGCCACCAGAGCGGGTCCTGAGGTCCCCATCGGAAGTCGAGAGCACCTGCCGCAACAGAGAAAATCCAGGTGGATTTCCCCTGAGGCGAGATGAGGCCCATTTCTGCTGAGGTGTCTCGAGGCTAATCACACCAAACCTCTGTAACTTCCAAAGGGTGATTCACACCCTTGCTGCAACTCAAGAAGTTCCCCGACATACCCGTCTCCACTTGAGAGGAAGCACGAGAGTCCCGCTCACATCCAGAGGAACCCCGTTTCCGCCTCCTAGCTCGAGAGGAGGGATCATTTCCTTTCGTGGTCGGGAAAGAATACCCAGCGTTCCCGTCGCTTCTCAAGAGGAGTCGCTCTCCACAGGAAAGGCGAGAGGAACTCCAGGGTCGTGCCACCATTCACAGAGTCCCCCAGATGTCTCAGTCCATTCCAGGGAAACCTGTTTTCCCTGCACTGCCTCGACTTTCCTGCCAAGGATAGACTCACACCACGGTGGCACGTGGGGACAGCCCTGTGGGAAAGCCTCGTGGGAAAGCCCTTGTGGGAAAGCCTCGTGAGGAAGCCTCGAGGGAAAGCCACTGATCCCTTGATCCAGGCGACGGGAGCAGGACACTGCTGCTACACCTCGGGAAGAAAGCGCAGGTGCATGCCCCCACTCGAGATGAGGAGTGACTCCCATGGGGAGACTCCAGAAGTACCCCCAAGATCCATGTCAGCACTGGAGAGGAAACCTCAGGTTCTGGCACCCGACTCCACACAAGTTCTTAGGCCCCAGCATCGACGGAAGAGGAATCGCGAGAGGCCCCGAGCAATCTCAATGGGGAATGGCCTTTCCTGAGGCCCCCAGAGCGGGTCCCTGAGATCCCCGTCGTTAAGTCGAGAGCACCTGCCCTAACTCGAGAAAATCCTGGAGGTTCTCCCTCCAGGCGAGATGAGGCCCATTTCTGCTGAGGCATCTCCAGGCTAAATCACACCTAACCTCTGTAACTTACAAAGGGTCCTTCCCATCCTTGCTGCAACTCAAGAAGTTCCCCGACATACCCGTCTCCTCTCGAGAGAAGCACGAGAGGTCCCGCCCACATCAAGAGGAGCCCCCGTTTCCGCCTCATAGCTTGAGAGCAGGGATCCCTTCCCTGCGTGGTCGGGAAAGAATTCCCGGCGTACCCGTCGCATTCTCAAGAGGAGGTGCTCTCCACAGGAAAGGCGAGACGAACTCCAGGGTCGTGCCACCATTCCCAGAGTCCCCCAGATGTCTCAGTCCATTCCAGGGAAAACTATTTTCCCTGCACAGAATCGACTTTCAAGCCTAGGATCGACTCACACCACGGTGACACGTGGGACAGACCTGTGGGCAAGCCTCGAGGGAAAGCCTCGAGGGAAAGCCACAGATCCCTTGATCCACGCGAAGGGAAGCGCGACACTGGCTGCTACAGCTTGGGGAGTAAAAGCGCACGTGCATGCCCCCACTCGAGACGAGGACTGACTCCCCTGGGGAGACTCCAGAAATACCCCAAGATCCATGTCAGCACCGGAGAGGAAACCTCCAGGTTCCGGCACCGACTTCACACAAGGTCTTAGGCCCCGGCATAGACAGGAGAGGAATCCTGAGATGCCCCCGTGCAACTCGCATGGGGACTGGCCTTTCCTGAGGCCACCAGAGCGGGTCCCCTGAGGTCCCCCGTCATAAGTCGAGAACACCTGCCGCAACTCGAGAAAATCCAGGAGGTTCTCCCCTCCAGGAGAGATGAGGCCCATTTTCCGCTGAGGCATCTCGAGGCTAATCACACCTAACCTCTGGAACTTCCAAAGGGTCCTTCACACCCCTTTGCTGCAACTCAAGAAGTTCCCCGACATACCCGTCTCCACTCGAGAGGAATCACGAGAGTCCCTCCCTCATCCAGAGGAGCGCGGTTTCCGCCTCCTAGCTCGAGAGGAGGGATCTTTCCCTGCGTGGTCGGGAAAGAATTCCCGGCGTTCCTGTCGCATCTCAAGAGGAGGCGCTCTCCCCCAGGAAAGGCAAGAGGAACTCCAGGGTCGTGCCACCATTCCCAGAGTCCCCAGATGTCTCAGTCCATTCCAGGGAAACCTGTTTTCCCTGCACTGCCTCGACTTTCAAGCCGAGGATCGACTCACACCACGGTGGCACGTGGGACAGCCCTGTGGGAAAGCCTCGTGGGAAAGCCACAGATCCCTTGATCCACGCGAAGGGAAGCGTGACACTGCTGCTACAGCTCGGGAGGAAAGCGCACGTGCATGCCCCCACTCGAGACGAGGACTGACTCCCCTGGGGAGACTCCAGAAGTACCCAAGATCCATGTCAGCACTGGAGAGGAATCCTCAGGTTCCGGCACCGACTCTACACAAGGTCTGATGCCGGGGTCCAGCCCCGGTGGATCCAGGGAATTCGAAGGGTGGACGGCGTTGGCGTGGAAAGACTTGTTTATTTATTAATGTAAGATTAGATTAGGAAACTATAGTGTAGTAAGAAGATTAAGTGGAGGAAGAAGGCTGAATAGCTTGGTTTACTCGGACGGTCAATAAAATTCCAGACAAGGAATTTGCACCCTCCTACGTTGGCCACCGGCGCCCGCTTGAATATCTAAGGGTGCCTCGCCTTAAGCTCCCTTTCGTGCGGGTCTTAACAGCCAGGGCAAGTAAGTAGACCTGGCGAGACTCCGCACTCCAGGTGGAGATTCATCCTGAAGTTATAGTAAAGAGCAGAGAGAAGGAAAGTTAGAGAAGAAGAAAGAGAGAGAAAGACACGGGGGGAGCCAGAGTCCCAAGAAACCAGGCTGAGAGACTAGTTCGAGAAGCTGGTCCGAGAATCTGGCCCCCGGCCCCTGGCCTCCTCCTTTATTGTTCAGAAGGCCTTTTATACTTTTGATAAAACATGGAGATCAATGGATAACACAAAATTATATAGTGTTCGCAACCCAGATTCTTTCTGTATATCATTTTGTATACAAAAGGTCTCAGGTGATTTACATTATCTTCTGGCCAAGAGGCTTGTTAACACTTTTTGGCTCTCTTCCTTAATGAATGTTAATTTTGTTTCCCCTGAAGTGTTTTTCTTTAATCTGCATCTCCTTAAAGCATTAAAGTTACATCTCTATAGAACAAAGGTGCAGTGGGTTATAACAAAGAAGGTACTTAACTCAAAGATCTAATGTTGCTAATACCAGGTCTACTACTTGTTTTTCTATATACCAACTATATCTAAAAATAAAGGATATGAAAATTTGGCAGCAAGCATTGACCCCAAAAAATGAAACTTTTAATCAGTCCTATTCTAAAGATTTTGACTCCTCGGAAGCTCCTGCATTCCTAGGATGTTTTAAGCTTCCTGTGCCTCCTGCGGTCAGGAGGCCTCAAACAATCACAAGCGCAGCTGTACGAGTCCTACAGGCAGGCTAGAAAGAAATCAGAGGGTTTTTGGATTGAAACACTCTTTCAAATGCAGAAGACTAACGGCCTGAATTGACTTTTTCCAGAAAAGGTCAGAAGAGTGAAAAAGCAGAGCACAAAAACCGGCAGATTTTTGTTGGGGTACGTGCTTAAAAATTTCAAGAGGATCCCTGAAGTCTGAGCACGCCTTGCGTATGTCAGCTTCCTTCCTCATAACCTTGTCACGGGCGGGCTACCTCACACTGGCTCCCGGCAGTCTTAGGCCCCGGCATCGACGGGAGAGGAATCCCGAGAGGCCCCCGAGCAACTCGCATGCGGACTGGCCTTTCCTGAGGCCACCAGAGCGGGTCCCTGAGGTCCCCGTCGTAAGTCGAGAGCACCTGCCACAACTCGAGAAAATCCAGGAGGTTCTCCCCTCCAGGCGAGATGAGGCCCATTTCCGCTGAGGCATCTCGAGGCTAATCACACCTAACCTCTGGAACTTCCAAAGGGTCCTTCACACCCTTGCTGCAACTCAAGAAGTTCCCCGACATACCCGACTCCACTCGAAAGAAGCACGAGAGTCCCCGCCCACATCCAGAGGAGCCCCCGTTTCCGGCCTCCTAGCTCGGAGGGGAGGGATCCTTTCCCTGCGTGGTCAGGAAAGAATTCCCGGCATTTCCGTCAGCATCTCAAGGGGAGGCGCTTCTCCAAAGGAAAGGCGAGAGGAACTCCAGGGTCGTGCCACCATTCCCAGAGTCCCCCAGATGTCTCAGTCCATTCCAGGGAAACCTGTTTCCCTGCACTGCCTCCACTTTCAAGACGAGGATCGACTCACACCACGGTGGCACGTGGGACAGCCCTGTGGGAAAGCCTCGTGGGAAAGCCTCGAGGGAAAGCCACAGATCCCTTGATCCACGCGAAGGGAAGTGCGACACTGCTGCTACAGCTCGGAAGGAAAGCGCACGTGCATGCCCCCACTTGAGACGAGGACTGACTCCCCTGGGGAGACTCCAGAAGTACCCCAAGATCCATGTCAGCACTGGAGAGGAATCCTCAGGTTCCGGCACTGACTCCACACAAGGTCTTAGGCCCCAGCATCGACGGGAGAGGCCCCCGAGAGGCCCCCGAACAACTCGCATGGGGACTGGCCTTTCCTGAGGCCACCAGAGCGGGTCCCTGAGGTCCCCGTCGTAAGTCGAGAGCACCTGCCCAACTCGAGAAAATCCAGGAGGTTCTACCCCTCCAGGTCGAGATGAGGCCCATTTCCGCTGAGGGCCGTCTCGAGGCTCATCACACATAAACTCTGGAACTTCCAAAGGGTCCTTCACACCCTTGCTGCAACTCAAGAAGTTTCCCAACATTCCCGTCTCCACTCGAGAGGAAGCACGGGAGTCCCGCCCACATCCAGAGGAGCCCCGTTTCGCCTCCTAGCTCGAGAGGAGGGATCCTTTCCCTGCGTGGTCGGGAAAGAATTCCCGGCGTTCCCGTCGCATCTCAAGAGGAGGCGCTCTCCACAGGAAAGGCGAGAGAACTCCAGGGTCGTGCCACCATTCCCAGAGTCCCCCAGATGTCTCAGTCCATTCCAGGGAAACCTGTTTTCCCTGCACTGCCTCGACTTTCAAGCCGAGGATCGACTCACACCACGGTGGCAGGTGGGACGGCCTGTGGGAAAGCCTCGTGGAAAGCCTCCTCGAGGGAAAGCCACAGATACCTTGATCCACTCGAAGGGAAGCGTGACACTGCTGCTACAGCTGGGAGGAAAGCGCACGTGCATGCCCCCTCTCGAGACGAGGACTGACTCCCCTGGGGAGACTCCAGAAGTACCCAAGATCCATGTCAGCACTGGAGAGGAATCCTCAGGTTCCGGCACCGACTCTACACAAGGTCTGATGCCGGGGTCCAGCCCCGGTGGATCCAGGGAATTCGAAGGGTGGACGGCGTTGGCGTGGAAAGACTTGTTTATTTATTAATGTAAGATTAGATTAGGAAACTATAGTGTAGTAAGAAGATTAAGTGGAGGAAGAAGGCTGAATAGCTTGGTTTACTCGGACGGTCAATAAAATTCCAGACAAGGAATTTGCACCTCCTACGTTGGCCACCGGCGCCCGCTTGAATATCTAAGGGTGCCTCGCCTTAAGCTCCCTTTCGTGCGGGTCTTAACAGCCAGGGCAAGTAAGTAGACCTGGCGAGACTCCGCACTCCAGGTGGAGATTCATCCTGAAGTTATAGTAAAGAGCAGAGAGAAGGAAAGTTAGAGAAGAAGAAGAGAGAGAAAGACACGGGGGGAGCCAGAGTCCCAAGAAACCAGGCTGAGAGACTAGTTCGAGAAGCTGGTCCGAGAATCTGGCCCCCGGCCCCTGGCCTCCTCCTTTATTGTTCAGAAGGCCTTTTATACTTTTGATAAAACATGGAGATCAATGGATAACACAAAATTATATAGTGTTCGCAACCCAGATTCTTTCTGTATATCATTTTGTATACAAAAGGTCTCAGGTGATTTACATTATCTTCTGGCCAAGAGGCTTGTTAACACTTTTTGGCTCTCTTCCTTAATGAATGTTAATTTTGTTTCCCCTGAAGTGTTTTTCTTTAATCTGCATCTCCTTAAAGCATTAAAGTTACATCTCTATAGAACAAAGGTGCAGTGGGTTATAACAAAGAAGGTACTTAACTCAAAGATCTAATGTTGCTAATACCAGGTCTACTACTTGTTTTTCTATATACCAACTATATCTAAAAATAAAGGATATGAAAATTTGGCAGCAAGCATTGACCCCAAAAATGAAACTTTTAATCAGTCCTATTCTAAAGATTTTGACTCCTCGGAAGCTCCTGCATTCCTAGGATGTTTTAAGCTTCCTGTGCCTCCTGCGGTCAGGAGGCCTCAAACAATCACAAGCGCAGCTGTACGAGTCCTACAGGCAGGCTAGAAAGAAATCAGAGGGTTTTTGGATTGAAACACTCTTTCAAATGCAGAAGACTAACGGCCTGAATTGACTTTTTCCAGAAAAGGTCAGAAGAGTGAAAAAGCAGAGCACAAAAACCGGCAGATTTTTGTTGGGGTACGTGCTTAAAAATTTCAGAGGAATCCCTGAAGTCTGAGCACGCCTTGCGTATGTCAGCTTCCTTCCTCATAACCTTGTCACGGGCGGGCTACCTCACACTGGCTCCCGGCAGTCTTAGGCCCCGGCATCGACGGGAGAGGAATCCCGAGAGGCCCCGAGCAACTCGCATGCGGACTGGCCTTTCCTGAGGCCACCAGAGCGGGTCCCTGAGGTCCCCGTCGTAAGTCGAGAGCACCTGCCCACAACTCGAGAAAATCCAGGAGGTTCTCCCCTCCAGGCGAGATGAGGCCCATTTCCGCTGAGGCATCTCGAGGCTAATCACACCTAACCTCTGGAACTTCCAAAGGTCCTTCACACCCTTGCTGCAACTCAAGAAGTTCCCCGACATACCCGTCTCCACTCGAGAGAAGCACGAGAGTCCCGCCCACATCCAGAGGAGCCCCGTTTCCGCCTCCTAGCTCGAGGAGGGATCCTTTCCCTGCGTGGTCAGGAAAGAATTCCCGGCATTTCCGTCGCATCTCAAGGGGAGGCGCTCTCCACAGGAAAGGCGAGAGGAACTCCAGGGTCGTGCCACCATTCCCAGAGTCCCCCAGATGTCTCAGTCCATTCCAGGGAAACCTGTTTCCCTGCACTGCCTCGACTTTCAAGCCGAGGATCGACTCACACCACGGTGGCACGTGGGACAGCCCTGTGGGAAAGCCTCGTGGGAAAGCCTCGAGGGAAAGCCACAGATCCCTTGATCCACGCGAAGGGAAGCGCGACACTGCTGCTACAGCTCGGAGGAAAGCGCACGTGCATGCCCCCACTCGAGACGAGGACTGACTCCCCTGGGGAGACTCCAGAAGTACCCCAAGATCCATGTCAGCACTGGAGAGGAATCCTCAGGTTCCGGCACGACTCCACACAAGGTCTTAGGCCCAGCATCGACGGAGAGGAAAGAGAAGAGAGGCCCCCGAGCAACTCGCATGGGGACTGGCCTTTCCTGAGGCCACCAGAGCGGGTCCCTGAGGTCCCCGTCGTAAGTCGAGAGCACCTGCCGCAACTCGAGAAAATCCAGGAGGTTCTCCCCTCCAGGCGAGATGAGGCCCATTTCCGCTGAGGCCTCTCGAGGCTAATCACACCTAAACTCTGGAACTTCCAAAGGGTCCTTCACACCCTTGCTGCAACTCAAGAAGTTTCCGACATACCCGTCTCCACTCGAGAGGAAGCACGAGAGTCCCGCCCACATCCAGAGGAGCCCCGTTTTCGCCTCCTAGCTCGAGAGGAGGGATCCTTTCCCTGCGTGGTCGGGAAAGAATTCCCGGCGTTCCGTCGCATCTCAAGAGGAGGCGCTCTCCACAGGAAAGGCGAGAGGAACTCCAGGGTCGTGCCACCATTCCCAGAGTCCCCCAGATGTCTCAGTCCATTCCAGGGAAACCTGTTTTCCCTGCACTGCCTCGACTTTCAAGCCGAGGATCGACTCACACCACGGTGGCACGTGGGACTGTGGGAAAGGAAAGCCTCGTGGGCCTCGAGGGAAAGCCACAGATCCCTTGATCCACGCGAAGGGAAGCGTGACACTGCTGCTACAGCTCGGGAGGAAAGCGCACGTGCATGCCCCCACTCGAGACGAGGACTGACTCCCCTGGGGAGACTCCAGAAGTACCTCAAGATCCATGTCAGCACTGGAGAGGAATCCTCAGGTTCCGGCACCGACTCTACACAAGGTCTGATGCCGGGGTCCAGCCCCGTGGATCCAGGGAATTCGAAGGGTGGACGGCGTTGGCGTGGAAAGACTTGTTTATTTATTAATGTAAGATTAGATTAGGAAACTATAGTGTAGTAAGAAGATTAAGTGGAGGAAGAAGGCTGAATAGCTTGGTTTACTCGGACGGTCAATAAAATTCCAGACAAGGAATTTGCACCTCCTACGTTGGCCACCGGCGCCCGCTTGAATATCTAAGGGTGCCTCGCCTTAAGCTCCCTTTCGTGCGGGTCTTAACAGCCAGGGCAAGTAAGTAGACCTGGCGAGACTCCGCACTCCAGGTGGAGATTCATCCTGAAGTTATAGTAAAGAGCAGAGAGAAGGAAAGTTAGAGAAGAAGAAAGAGAGAGAAAGACACGGGGGGAGCCAGAGTCCCCAAGAAACCAGGCTGAGAGACTAGTTCGAGAAGCTGGTCCGAGAATCTGGCCCCCGGCCCCTGGCCTCCTCCTTTATTGTTCAGAAGGCCTTTTATACTTTTGATAAAACATGGAGATCAATGGATAACACAAAATTATATAGTGTTCGCAACCCAGATTCTTTCTGTATATCATTTTGTATACAAAAGGTCTCAGGTGATTTACATTATCTTCTGGCCAAGAGGCTTGTTAACACTTTTTGGCTCTCTTCCTTAATGAATGTTAATTTTGTTTCCCCTGAAGTGTTTTCTTTAATCTGCATCTCCTTAAAGCATTAAAGTTACATCTCTATAGAACAAAGGTGCAGTGGGTTATAACAAAGAAGGTACTTAACTCAAAGATCTAATGTTGCTAATACCAGGTCTACTACTTGTTTTTCTATATACCAACTATATCTAAAAATAAAGGATATGAAAATTTGGCAGCAAGCATTGACCCCAAAAATGAAACTTTTAATCAGTCCTATTCTAAAGATTTTGACTCCTCGGAAGCTCCTGCATTCCTAGGATGTTTTAAGCTTCCTGTGCCTCCTGCGGTCAGGAGGCCTCAAACAATCACAAGCGCAGCTGTACGAGTCCTACAGGCAGGCTAGAAAGAAATCAGAGGGTTTTTGGATTGAAACACTCTTTCAAATGCAGAAGACTAACGGCCTGAATTGACTTTTTCCAGAAAAGGTCAGAAGAGTGAAAAAGCAGAGCACAAAAACCGGCAGATTTTTGTTGGGGTACGTGCTTAAAAATTTCAAGAGGAATCCCTGAAGTCTGAGCACGCCTTGCGTATGTCAGCTTCCTTCCTCATAACCTTGTCACGGGCGGGCTACCTCACACTGGCTCCCGGCAGTCTTAGGCCCCGGCATCGACGGGAGAGGAATCCCGAGAGGCCCCCGAGCAACTCGCATGCGGACTGGCCTTTCCTGAGGCCACCAGAGCGGGTCCCTGAGGTCCCCGTCGTAAGTCGAGAGCACCTGCCACAACTCGAGAAAATCCAGGAGGTTCTCCCCTCCAGGCGAGATGAGGCCCATTTCCGCTGAGGCATCTCGAGGCTAATCACACCTAACCTCTGGAACTTCCAAAGGGTCCTTCACACCCTTGCTGCAACTCAAGAAGTTCCCCGACATACCCGACTCCACTCGAAAGAAGCACGAGAGTCCCGCCCACATCCAGAGGAGCCCCGTTTCCGCCTCCTAGCTCGGAGGGGAGGGATCCTTTCCCTGCGTGGTCAGGAAAGAATTCCCGGCATTTCCGTCGCATCTCAAGGGGAGGCGCTCTCCAAAGGAAAGGCGAGAGGAACTCCAGGGTCGTGCCACCATTCCCAGAGTCCCCCAGATGTCTCAGTCCATTCCAGGGAAACCTGTATTCCCTGCACTGCCTCCACTTTCAAGACGAGGATCGACTCACACCACGGTGGCACGTGGGACAGCCCTGTGGGAAAGCCTCGTGGGAAAGCCTCGAGGGAAAGCCACAGATCCCTTGATCCACGCGAAGGGAAGTGCGACACTGCTGCTACAGCTCGGAAGGAAAGCGCACGTGCATGCCCCCACTTGAGACGAGGACTGACTCCCCTGGGGAGACTCCAGAAGTACCCCAAGATCCATGTCAGCACTGGAGAGGAATCCTCAGGTTCCGGCACTGACTCCACACAAGGTCTTAGGCCCCAGCATCGACGGGAGAGGAAACCCGAGAAGCTGCCGAGAGGCCCCCGAACAACTCGCATGGGGACTGGCCTTTCCTGAGGACACCAGAGCGGGTCCCTGAGGTCCCCGTCGTAAGTCGAGAGCACCTGCCACAACTCGAGAAAATCCAGGAGGTTCTCCCCTCCAGGCGAGATGAGGCCCATTTCCGCTGAGGCGTCTCGAGGCTCATCACACCTAAACTCTGGAACTTCCAAAGGGTCCTTCACACGCTTGCTGCAACTCAAGAAGTTTCGCAACATTCCCGACTCCACTCGAGAGGAAGCACGGGAGTCCCGCCCACATCCAGAGGAGCCCCGTTTCCTGCCTCCTAGCTCGAGAGGAGGGATCCTTTCCCTGCGTGGTGGGGAAAGAATTCCCGGCGTTCCCGTCGCATCTCAAGAGGAGGCGCTCTCCACAGGAAAGGCGAGAGGAACTCCAGGGCCGTGCCACCATTCCCAGAGTCCCCCAGATGTCTCAGTCCATTCCAGGGAAACCTGCTTTCCCTGCACTGCCTCGACTTTCAAGCCGAGGATCGACTCACACCACGGTGGCAGGTGGGACGGCGCTGTGGGAAAGCCTCGTGGGAAAGCCTCGTGGGAAAACCTCGAGGGAAAGCCACAGATACCTTGATCCACTCGAAGGGAAGCGTGACACTGCTGCTACGGCTGGGGAGGAAAGCGCACGTGCATGCCCCCTCTCGAGACGAGGACTGACTCCCCTGGGGAGACTCCAGAAGTACCTCAAGATCCATGTCAGCACTGGAGAGGAATCCTCAGGTTCCGGCACCGACTCTACACAAGGTCTGATGCCGGGGGTCCAGCCCCGGTGGATCCAGGGAATTCGAAGGGTGTGGACGGCGTTGGCGTGGAAAGACTTGTTTATTTATTAATGTAAGATTAGATTAGGAAACTATAGTGTAGTTAAGAAGATTAAGTGGTAGGGAAGAGGCTGAATAGCTTGGTTTACTCGGACGGTCAATAAAATTCCAGACAAGGAATTTGCACCTCCTACGTTGGCCACCGGCGCCCGCTTGAATATCTAAGGGTGCCTCGGCTTAAGCTCCCTTTCGTGCGGGTCTTAACAGCCAGGGCAAGTAAGTAGACCTGGCGAGACTCCGCACTCCAGGTGGAGATTCATCCTGAAGTTATAGTAAAGAGCAGAGAGAAGGAAAGTTAGAGAAGAAGAAGAAGAGAAAAAGAAGAGACACGGGGGGAGCCAGAGTCCCAAGAAACCAGGCTGAGAGACTAGTTCGAGAAGCTGGTCGAGAATCTGGCCCCCCGGCCCCTGGCCTCCTCCTTTATTGTTCAGAAGGCCTTTTATACTTTTGATAAAACATGGAGATCAATGAT
>NW_017199342.1:0-7370 GCF_001704415.2 Capra hircus | reverse complement strand
CATTCCAGAGTCCCCAGATGTCTCAGTCCATTCCAGGGAAACCTGTTTTCCCTGCACTGCCTCGACTTTCAAGCCGAGGATCGACTCACACCACGGTGGCACGTGGGACAGCCCTGTGGGAAAGCCTCGTGGGAAAGCCTCGAGGGAAAGCCACAGATCCCTTGATCCACGCGAAGGGAAGCGTGACACTGCTGCTACAGCTCGGAGGAAAGCGCACGTGCATGCCCCACTCGAGACGAGGACTGACTCCCCTGGGAGACTCCAGAAGTACCCCAAGATCCATGTCAGCACTGGAGAGGAATCCTCAGGTTCCGGCACGACTCCACACAAGGTCTTAGGCCCAGCATCGACGGAGAGGAATCCGAGAGGCCCCGAGCAACTCGCATGGGGACTGGCCTTTCCTGAGGCCACCAGAGCGGGGTCCCTGAGGTCCCCGTCGTAAGTCGAGAGCACCTGCCGCAACTCGAGAAAATCCAGGAGGTTCTCCCTCCAGGCGAGATGAGGCCCATTTCCGCTGAGGCGTCTCGAGGCTAATCACACCTAACCTCTGGAACTTCCAAAGGGTCCTTCACACCCTTGCTGCAACTCAAGAAGTTCCCCGACATACCCGTCTCCACTCGAGAGGAAGCACGAGAGTCCGCCCACATCCAGAGGAGCCCCGTTTCCGCCTCCTAGCTCGAGAGGAGGGATCCTTTCCCTGCGTGGTCGGGAAAGAATTCCCGGCGTTCCCGTCGCATCTCAAGTGGAGGCGCTCTCCACAGGAAAGGCGAGAGGAACTCCAGGGTCGTGCCACATTCCCAGAGTCCCCCAGATGTCTCAGTCCATTCCAGGGAAACCTGTTTTCCCTGCACTGCCTCGACTTTCAAGCCGAGGATCGACTCACACCACGGTGGCACGTGGGACAGCCCTGTGGGCCTCGTGGGAAAGCCTCGTGGGAAAGCCTCGAGGGAAAGCCCTGATCCCTTGATCCACGCGAAGGGAAGCGTGACACTGCTGCTACAGCTCGGGAGGAAAGCGCACCTGCATGCCCCCACTCGAGACGAGGACTGACTTCCCTGGGAGACTCCAGAAGTACCCCAAGATCCATGTCAGCACTGGAGAGGAATCCTCAGGTTCCGGCACCGGCTCCACACAAGATCTTAGGCCCTGCATCGACGGGAGAGGAATCCCGAGAGGCCCCGAGCAACTCGCATGGGGACTGGCCTTTCCTGAGGCCACACAGCGGGTCCCTGAGGTTCCCGTCGTAAGTCGAGAGCACCTGCCGCAACTCGAGAAAATCCAGGAGGTTCCCCTCCAGGCGAGATGAGGCCCATTTCCACTGAGGCGTCTCCAGGCTAATCACACCTAACCTCTGGAACTTCCAAAGGGTCCTTCACACCCTTGCTGCAACTCAAGAAGTTCCCCGACATATTGTTTCCACTCGAGAGGAAGCACGAGAGTCCCGCCCACATCCAGAGAGCCCCGTTTCCGCCTCCTAGCTCGAGAGGAGGGATCCTTTCCCTGCGCGGTCGGGAAAGAATTCCCGGCGTTCCCGTCGCATCTCAAGTGGAAGCGCTCTCCACAGGAAAGGCGAGAGGAACTCCAGGGTCGTGCCACATTCCCAGAGTCCCCCAGATGTCTCAGTCCATTCCAGGGAAACCTGTTTTCCCTGCACTGCCTCGACTTTCAAGCCGAGGATCGACTCACACCACGGTGGCACGTGGGACAGCCCGTGGGAAAGCCTCGAGGGAAAGCCCAGATCCCTTGATCCACGCGAAGGGAAGCGTGACACTGCTGCTACAGCTCGGGAGGAAAGCGCACGTGCATGCCCCACTCGAGACGAGGACTGACTCCCCTGGGAGACTCCAGAAGTACCCCAAGATCCATGTCAGCACTGGAGAGGAATCCTCAGGTTCCGGCACTGACTCCACACAAGGTTTTAGGCCCAGCATCGACGGGAGAGGAAACCCGAGAGGCCCCCGAGAGAACTCGCAAGGGACTGGCCTTTCCTGAGGCCACCAGAGCGGGTCCCTGAGGTCCCCGTCGTAAGTCGAGAGCACCTGCCGCAACTTGAGAAAATCCAGGAGGTTCTCCCCTCCAGGCGAGATGAGGCCCATTTCCGCTGAGGCGTCTCGAGGCTAATCACACCTAACTCTGGAACTTCCAAAGGGTCCTTCACACCCTTGCTGCAACTCAAGAAGTTCCCCGACATACCCGACTCCACTCGAGAGGAAGCACGAGAGTCCGCCCACATCCAGAGGAGCCCCGTTTCCGCCTCCTAGCTCGAGAGGAGGGATCCTTTCCCTGCGTGGTCGGGAAAGAATTCCCGGCGTTCCCGTCGCATCTCAAGTGGAGGCGCTCTCCACAGGAAAGGCGAGAGGAACTCCAGGGTCGTGCCACATTCCCAGAGTCCCCCAGATGTCTCAGTCCATTCCAGGGAAACCTGTTTTCCCTGCACTGCCTCGACTTTCAAGCCGAGGATCGACTCACACCACGGTGGCACGTGGGACAGCCCTGTGGGAAAGCTGCCGGGAGCCAGTGTGAGGAATCCCGCCCGTGACAAGGTCATGAGGAAGGAAGCTGACATACGCAAGGCGTGCTCAGACTTCAGGGACCCCTCTGGAAATTCCTAAGCATGTACCCCAACAAAAATCTGCCGGCTTTTGTGCTCTGCTTTTCCACTCTTCTGACATTTTCTGGAAAAAGTCAATTCAGGGTTTCAGTCTTCTGCATTTGAAAGAGTGTTTCAATCTAAAAACCCCTCCGATGGCTTTCTAGCCTGCCTGCAGGACTCTGCGAGTGTGATTGTTTGAGGCCTCCTGACTGCAGGAGGCACAGGAAGCTTAAAACATCCTAGGAATGTAGGGGCTTCCGAAGAGTCAAAATCTTTAGAATAGGACTGATTAAAAGTTTCATTTGTTGAGTCAATGCTTGCTGCCAAATTTTCATATCCTTTATTTTTAGATATAGTTGGTATATAGAAAAACAAGTAGTAGACCTGGTATTAGCAACATTAGATCTTTGAGTTAAGTACCTTCTTTGTTATATCCCACTGCACCTTTGTTCTATAGAGATGTAACTTTAATGCTTTAAGGAGATGCAAATTAAAGAAAAACACTTCGGGGAAACAAAATCAACATTCATTAAGGAAGAGAGCTAAAAAGTGTTAACAAGCTTCTTGGCCAGAAGATAATGTAAATCACCTGAGACCTTTTGTATACAAAATGATGTATAGAAAGAGTCTGGGCTGCGAACGCTACATAATTCTGTGTTACCCGTTGATCTCCATGTTTTATCAAAAGTATAAAAGGCCTTCTGAACAATAAAGGATCGGACCAGTTTCTCGAACTAGTCTCTCGGCCTGGTTTCTTGGGACTCTGGCTCCCCCCATGTCTCTCTCTCTCCTCTTCTCTCCCCTTCCCTCTCTCTGCTCTTTACTTTAACTTCAGGCTGAATCTCCATCTGGGGCGCAGAGGCTCGCCAGGTCTACTTACTTGCCCCGGCTGTTAAGACCCGCACGAAAGGGAGCTTAAGGCGAGGCACCCTTAGATATTCAAGCGGGCGCCGGTGGCCCAACGTAGATGGTGCAGATTCCTTGTCTGGAATTTTATTGGCCTTCCGCGTAAACCAAGCTATTCAGCCCTCTTCCTCCACTTAATCTTCTTATTACACTATAGTTTCTTAATCTAATCTTACATTAATAAACAAACAAGTCTTTCCACGCCAACGCCGTCCACCCTTCGAATTCCCTGGATCCACCGGGCCAGGACCCCGGCAAGTGGCGCCCGGAACAGGCTATTCGAAGGTAGGTTCCTCGGAGCAAAAGCTCCCCCCGGAGCACTCTCTGCTGCTCCCCCCGGAGCCCTCTCCGTTGCTCCCCCCGAGCACTCTCTGTTGCTCCCCCCGGAGTGACTTAATCACTCCCCCCGGAGTACTTTCGGGTACTCCCCCAGTGTTGAGTGTTCGGGACGGCTAGGACCCCACTCAGGGTGCCGCGGACCCCCCTGTAGGATAGACAGGGTGAGGAAGAGTGGGAAGTGTTCAAGGGTTTAAGAGAAACCTGGTGCTCTAGAGGTTGAAAAGAAACCTGCTATCCTAGGGTTAAAAACAAAACCCCCTCGCAGAGGTAAAACCTTTTGTTGAGGTAGACTTTTCTATAAGACTTAATTTTCTGACATGGGTAACAGTGAATCAAAAAGAAAGACAGCTTTTTATAGGAGTAATCTTGCAGTTACTAACTAAACGAGGAATTAAAGTTAAAAATTCCAATATTCATTCATTTTTTTCCTTTGTACAAGAACAGTGTCCCTGGTTTCCAGAAGAAGGCACTGTTAACTTAGACACCTGGAGAGAGTAGGAAAACAGCTAAAAACTTACTATACTTTGCATGGGCCTGTAAATGCTTTTGCTCTGTAAAATATGATTACAAATGTTCTGGACCCCTGTCATGAGGCTGTTAGATAGCCTATGGAGAGGCTATAGCGGTAAATGGTAGTGGGTCTCCACCTTCTATGCAGATCGTATTTTCTGCCATTGGCAAACAAAAGGAGAGAGACTCCTCTTCCTCCCGAGGAAGGAGGGTGCTTACAGGACGCAGCGGCCGAGCGCCCTGGAGAGCCCCCTCCCCCTCTACACAAACCAAACCTTTAAAAAAGTTATCTTATTTAAGGCGACCACTGCAACCTCTGCTTGCGCCTCCCCAGGGCTTAAGAACTCCCCACTTTATATCCAAAGCCTCCCAGAACATTGCTTAAGTTTGAAAACGATAGTGACAATATTTTTGAGCAAAAGAGCTTTTAAAACAGAGCTTGCTCCTTGCATAAAATCCCCTCAGGAGGGGCCTCACCCAACAAAAAAAAAAGAAAAAGGAAGAAAAACAGAAAAAAAAAATATTCGTAATAAAAAGGACTTTACAAATGCAAAATGTTTCTCTTGAGGCCAAATAGAACATGTTTTGCCAAAATGTCCTGCTAAACAGACACAACAACCCGTACCAAACAACCCAGGTAGCTCAGGCCTAGACCTCAGTTCCACCACCTCAATAATATTAACCCCTGATGTGCCAGTGACTCAGATTCCAATGAGAGTGGCTAGTCCCCTGCCTGAGGACATTGTAAGACTTGTACTGGGGCATAGCTTGCTTTCTTTTCAAGAAATTTCGGTAGTGTCTTGTGTAGTAAATTCTGATTATACTGAAAAAACTGAAGTTTTGATCTCGCCACCTGCTAAAACTGTGCAATTAATAAAAATTAAAAAAAAATAATAGCACAGCTTTTGCTTTTACCTTATTACCAAACAGAAAAACCAGACAAAAAAAGCCCCAGAGGATCTAGATCTAGCTTTTTGGGTGCAAAAAATTGCAGCTTCTAGGCCTTTAAAAGATTTTTTAATTCAAAGATATAAAATGTCATGGCTGTTAGACAATAGACAAGACGTTTCTTACATTGCTGAGAGACTAGCGCAGCTCCTGGCCAACATATACTACTGAAAAGGAGTTAGAAAAAGTGGTATGCAGGATAAAAATGCTATAGAGTAAGAGGTGAGAGAGAGTTTAAAACCTTGGTGAATAGTGAGCTCCCCGTTGCTGGAAGTTTCAAGCTAAGATTAAATGGTTACTTGTCATCTAAAAGGCTATAGACCAGATTTGGGTTATAAAAAGATCATTAGAAAAGCTTATAAAGATATTGTGTAACACCTCTTTTCTTGCTTCTTATATTTGGGTCTAGTGATATGGTTTTTTGGATAACAAAAATTACTCAGAAACGGCCTATGAAAACTATTCTGATTAATGGCAAGTCTATTGTGGGGTTATTAGACACAGGAGCAGACGTTTCTTGCATTTCAGGAAAAGACTGGCCTAGCTCCTGGCCACCTCCTGGCCCACACATACTACTGAAAATAACTTGGTGGGGATAGGAAGAGCCCCCACAGTAGCCAAAAGTGCAAAAATTTTAGATTGGCAATTTGAGGACACCCGTGGAACTTTCCAACCGTATGTAGTCCCTTCACTCCCCTTACCCTGTGGGGGAGGGACATGCTATCTCAAATGGGAGTGTTACTTTTTAGCCCTGATGATAAAGTGACCTCTCAGATGCTGCAGATCGGCTATGATCCATCAAAAGGATTGGGTAAACAACAGACAAGAATAATTGAGCTAATTTGCCCAACTCCTGCAAGCTATATACTGGATTGGGATATCCAAATTTATAATGAAGGCCATTGTTTTTTGCTGCCTACCCCATTACATGAAAAATTTCAAGATCCGGTGTGGGTGGAACAGTGGCCTCTGCCTAAGGAAAAATTACTGACATATTAATTAAAAAGATTAATTCAAATATACTGATTTATTAAATTGTTTAATAAAGAACCATCAAAAATTGTACTTCCATATAACAGAGAACAACTTGATGCTTTTCAAAATGTTTGATGATTGGCAGATTGCTATAGGAAATTCTTGTGATCAGATCTTGCATCATTTACCCTCACGTGCTTGTTAATTCAAAAATTAAAAAGAGAGAAATTAAGTATAGTTTTCCCCATCAGATTTTACAACATGTTCTCTTTGTAATAAGTTAAATGCTGATTCGTTTGAAACAGTAAAATAAAAAGCCATTAGTAAAGCAAAAAGATCTCCTCCAGATAACAAAAAGATCCCGACCCAAAATTTACTGCGGGTCGAGGAAGTGTTTATATTTTTTTCCACAGGGGTGCAGATTCGTCAACTTGATCCCGGACAGACTGATTCGCCACAAAAGAAAAAGGGAACTTCTCTGCCACCACCACGCGGGAAACAGCGCGCACCAAAAGCTGCGGGCGGGGCCAGCCTGACTGACGGAACCCAGTGCACCGCACTCGCAGCCCCATAACAGCGCCAGTGTCAGAGGGCGGGGTGAAGGCCGCTGCTCCTACCGGCAAAAGAGGCAAAAGAAACATCAAGATCCCGGCAGGACTAACAGCTGCTGCAGCACAAACTCCAAACAGAAAATGACTCTATTTACTCTATTTTGGCTTGTCTATCCTCTCCTTATGTTCTTCTTTTCACCAATGATTCCAGAAAACTTAATGTACCTAATGTAGCGACTTGTGAACCATGCGATGTTTTCATCTTGTTTAACTCCTCAAATAAATGTCTGCCTCTTCTGTGGTTTTAAAGATGTCCTTAAAACTGTAACAACTTATTGATATGATAATTATGTTCTTGCTGTGTTACAACTGTTAATTGTACTACAACATCAATCATTGACTCAACAAGTGTAAAAATGCCCAATATGTTAAAAAATCAAGGTTTAGGTATTTTGGAACAGCTCAGATATTAGTTTAGACTTAGGGAAACTTCATAATCAGATTCAGACCTTGGAACACTCCGATTAGATTTTACCACCGCAAGAAAG
>NW_017199341.1:0-7370 GCF_001704415.2 Capra hircus | reverse complement strand
TTGTCTTATTTAAGGCGACCACTGCAACCTCTGCTTGCGCCTCCCCAGGGCTTAAGAACTCCCCACTTTATATCCAAAGCCTCCCAGAACATTGCTTAAGTTTGAAAACGATAGTGACAATATTTTTGAGCAAAAGAGCTTTTAAAACAGAGCTTGCTCCTTGCATAAAATCCCCTCAGGAGGGGCCTCACCCAACAAAAAAAAGAAAAAGGAAGAAAAAAACAGGAAAAAAAAGAAAAATATTCGTAATAAAAAGGACTTTACAAATGCAAAATGTTTCTCTTGAGGCCAAATAGAACATTTTTGCCAAAATGTCTTGCTAAACAGAGATAACAAGCCGTACCAAACAACCCCAGGTAGCTCAGGCCTGGACCTCAGTTCCACCACCTTAATAATAATAGCTCCTGACTCAGATTCCAGTGGCTAGTCCCTTCCTGAGGACATTGTAAGACTTGTGCTGGGGCATAGCTTGCTTTCTTTTCAAAAAATTTCGGTAGTTCTTGTGTAGTAAATTCTGATTATACTAAAAAATTGAAGTTTTGATATCGCCACCTGCTAAAACTGTGTAATTAAAATTAAAAAATAGCACAGCTTTTGCTTTTACCTTATTACCAGACAGAAAAACCAGACAAAAAAAGCCCCAGAGGATCTAGATCTAGCTTTTTGGGTGCAAAAAATTGCAGCTTCTTGGCCTTTAAAAGATTTTTTAAAGATATAAAATGTCATGGCTGTTAGACAATAGACAAGACGTTTCTTAGATTGCTGAGAGACTAGCGCAGCTCCTGGCCAACATATACTACTGAAAAGGAGTTGGTGGGATTAGAAAAGGTGGTATGCAGGATAAAAATGCTATAGAGTAAGAGGTGAGAGAGAGTTTAAAACCTTTGGTGAATAGTGAGCTCCCCGTTGCTGGAAGTATTCAAGCAAAGATTAAATGGCTACTTGTCATCTAAAAGGCTATAGACCAGATTTGGGTTATAAAAAGATCATTAAAAAAGCTTTTCTTGCTTCTTATATTTGGGTCTGCCAAAAGTTTTAAAACTGATAATGTCCTTTTAAAGCTGCTGAGAGATTGTTTACTAACTTTAAATGATTTCCAAAAATTATTAGTTGATATTAATTGGATATGCCCACATTTAAAACTGACTTTTGTAGATTTAAAGCCTTTTGTTTGATTGCTGAAAAAAAACAATCCTAATCCCAGTTCTAAGAAAAAGTTGACTAGTGTGACACAGTTGGCTTTCGTTAAAGTGAATGAGGCTTTAAATGATCAGTTAATTAAGATTAATATTGCCAAAAAAGGAGATTAAATTATTCTTGCCACAAAATGTATACCTACAGGATGCTTGTGACAAGAAGGCCCATTGGTTCCATCTAATGACCCCCCAAAAAATAGTTTTATCTTATCCCAACTTGGTGGAACAATGGCCTCTGCCTAAGAAAAAATTACTGCCATATTAATTTAAAAGATTAATTCAAGCATACTGATTTATTAAATTGTTTAGTAAAGAGCCATCAAAAATTGTAATTCCATATAACAAAAAACAACTTGATGCTTTTCAAATGTTTGATGATTGGCAGATTGCTATAGGAAATTCTTGTGATCAGATCTTGCATCATTTACCCTCACGTGCTTTGTTAATTCAAAAATTAAAAAAAGGAGAAATTAAGTATAGTTTTCCCCCATCAGATTTTACAACATGTTCTCTTTGTAATAAGTTAAATGCTGATTCGTTTGGAACAGTAAAATAAAAAAGCCATTGGTAAAGCAAAAAGATCTCCAGATAACAAAAAGATCCCGACCCAGAATTTGCTGCGGGTCGAGGAAGTGTTTATATTTTTTCCACAGGGGTGCAGATTCGTCAATTTGGATCCCGGACAGACTGATTCGCCACAAAAGAAAAAGGGAACTTCTCTGCCGCCACCGCCCGGGAAACAGCCGTGCACCAAAAGCTGCGGGCGGGGCCAGCCTGACTGACGGAACCCAGTGCACCGCACTCGCAGCCCCGTTACAGCGCCAGTGTCAGAGGGCGGGGTGAAGGCCGCTGCTCCCACCGGCAGAAGAGGCAAAAGAAACATCAAGATCCGCGGGACTAACAGCTGCTGCAGCGCAAACTCCAACCAGAAAATGACTCTATTTACTCTATTTTGGCTTGTCTATCCTCTCCTTATGTTCTTCTTTTCACCAATGATTCCAGAAAACTTAACGTACCTAATGTAGCGACTTGTCAACCATGGATGTTTTCATCTTGTTTAACTCCTCAAAGTAATGTCTGCTCTTTTGTGGTTTTAAAGATGTCCTGTAACTGTAACAACTTATTGATATGATAATTATGTTCTTGCTGTGTTACAATAACTGTTATTGTTACTATGGCAGCGGTCATTGACTCAACAAGTGTAAATGCCCAATATGTTAAAAAATCAAGTTTTAGGTGTTTTGGAACAGCTCAGATATTAGTTTAGACTTAGGGAAACTGCATAACCAGATTCAGACCTTGGAACACTCCCGATTAGATTTTACCACCTCAGGAGAAGCCAATGACTTTTTCCACACTTTCTCTAACTTCATTTCTGGAAAGACTATTCTGTCTACTCTTTATAATCTTGCTCCTCGTAATCATTCTTCCCTGTATTGTCTAGATTCTTCGGCAGAGCATTCGGAATCTCGCGACAGAACTGCACCTGATTTTAAACATAAATAATTAATTATTTAAATAAAAACAGGGTGAGATGCTGGGAGCCAGTGTGAGGAATCCCGCCCGTGACAAGGTCATGAGGAAGGAAGCTGACATACGCAAGGCGTGCTCAGACTTCAGGGATCCCTCTGGAAATTCCTAAGCACGTACCCCAACAAAAATCTGCCGGCTTTTGTGCTCTGCTTTTCCACTCTTCTGACATTTTCTGGAAAAAGTCAAATCAGGGCTTTAGTCTTCTGCATTTGAAAGAGTGTTTCAATCCAAAAACCCCTCCGATGGCTTTCTAGCCTGCCTGCAGGACTCGTACAGCTGCGCATGTGATTGTTTGAAGCCTCCTGAGGCAGGAGGCACAGGAAGCTTAAAACATCCTAGGAATGTAGGAGCTTCCGAGGAGTCAAAATCTTTAGAATAGGACTGATTAAAGGTTTCATTTTTTGGGTCAATGCTTGCTGCCAAATTTTCATATCCTTTATTTTTAGATATAGTTGGTATATAGAAAAACAAGTAGTAGACCTGGTATTAGCAACATTAGATCTTTGAGTTAAGTACCTTCTTTGTTATATCCCACTGCACCTTTGTTCTATAGAGATGTAACTTTAATGCTTTAAGGAGATGCAGATTAAAAAAAAAAAACACTTCAGGGGAAACAAAATTATCATTCATTAAGGAAGAGAGCCAAAAAGTGTTAACAAGCCTCTTGGCCAAAAGATAATGTAAATCACCTGAGACCTTTTGTATACAAAATGATATACGGAAAGAATCTGGGTTGCGAACGCTACATAATTTTGTGTTACCCAATGATCTCCGTGTTTTATCAAAAGTATAAAAGGCCTTCTGAACAATAAAGGATGGGGGCCAGTTTCTCGAACTAGTCTCTCGGCCTGGTTTCTTGGGACTCTGGCTCCCCCCATGTCTCTCTCTCTCTCTTCTTCTCTCCCCTTCCCTCTCTCTGCTCTTTACTTTAACTTCAGGCTGAATCTCCATCTGGGGCGCGGAGGCTCGCCAGGTCTACTTACTTGCCCCGGCTGTTAAGACCCGCACGAAAGGGAGCTTAAGGCGAGGCACCCTTAGATATTCAAGCGGCGCCGGTGGCCCAACGTAGATGGTGCAAATTCCTTGTCTGGAATTTTATTGGCCTTCCCACGTAAACCAAGCTATTCAGCCCTCTTCCTCCACTTAATCTTCTTACTACACTATAGTTTCTTAATCTAATCTTACATTAATAAACAAACAAGTCTTTCCAAGCCAACGCCGTCCACCCTTCAAATTACCTGGATCCACTGGGGCTGGACCCCGGCAGGCACCGACTCCACACAAGGTCTTAGGCCCTGGCATCGACGGAGAGGAATCCCGAGAGGCCCCGAGCAACTCGCATGGGGACTGGCCTTTCCTGAGGCCACCAGAGCGGGTCCCAGTGGTCCCCGTCGTAAAGCGAGAGCAAGTACCGCAACTCGAAAAAATCCAGGAGATTCTCCCATCCAGGGGAGATGAGGCCCATTTCCGCTAAGGCGTCTCGACTCTAAACACACCTAACCTCTGGAATTCCAAAGGATCCTTCACACCCTTGCTGCAACTCAAGAAGTTCCCCAACATACCAGTCTCCACTCGAGAGGAAGCACGAGAGTCCCGGCCACATCCAGAGGAGCCCCGTTTCCGCCTCCAAGTTCGAGAGGAGGGATCCTTTTCTGCGTGGTGTGGAAGAGTTCCCGGCGTTCCCGTCGCATCTCAAGAGGAGGCGCGTCCACAGGAAAGGCGAGAGGAACTCCAGGGTCGTGCCACCATTCCCAGAGTCCCCCAGATGTCTCAGTCCATTCCAGGGAAACCTGTTTTCCCTGCACTGCCTCGACTTTCAAGCCGAGGATCCACTCACACCATGGTGGCACGTGGGACAGCCCTGTGGGAAAGCCTCGTGGGAAAGCCTTGTGGGAAAGCGTCGAGGAAAAGCCACAGATCCCTTGATCCACGCAAAGGGAAGGGTGACAATGCTGCTACAGCTCGGGAGGAAAGCGCACGTGCATGCCCCCACTCGAGACGTGGACTGACTCCCCTGGGAGACTCCAGAAGTACCCCAGGATCCATGTCAGCACTGGAGAGGAATCCTCAGGTTCCGGCACCGACTCCAAACAAGGTCTAAAGGCCCGGCATCGAAGGGAGAGGAATCCCGAGAGGCCCCGAGCAACTCGCATGGGGACTGGCCTTTCCTGAGGCCACCAGAGCGGGTCCCTGAGGTCCCCGTCGTTAGTCGAGAGCACCAGCCGCAACTCGAGAAAATCCAGGAGGTTCTCCCTTCCAGGCGAGATTAGGCCCATTTCTGCTGAGGCGATTCGACGCTAATCACACCTAACCTCTTGAATTTCCAAAGGGTCCTTCACACCCTTGCTGCAACTCAAGAAGTTGCCCGACATACCCGTCTCCACTCGAGAGGAAGCACGACAGTCCCGCCCACATCCAGAGGAGCCCCGTTTCCGTCTCATAGTTCGAGAGGAGGGATCTTTCCCTGCGTGGTCGGGAAAGAATTCCCGGCGTTCCCGTCGCATCTCAAGAGGAGGCGCTCTCCACCAGAAAGGCAAGAGGAACTCCCGGGTCGTGCCACCATTCCCAGAGTCCACCAGATGTCTCAGTCCATTCCAGGGAAACCTGTTTTCCCTGCACTGCCTCGACTTTTAAAGCCGAGGGTCGACTCACACGTCGGTGGCACGTGGGACAGCCCAGTGGGAAAGCCTCGTGGGAAAGTCTCGTGGGAAAGCCTCGAGGGAAAGCCACAGAACCCTTGATCCACGCGAAGGGAAGCGTGACACTGCTGCTACAGCTCGGGAGGAAAGCGGACTTGCATGCCCACACTCGAGACCAGGACTGACTCCCCTGGGGAGACTCCAGAAGTACCCCAAGATCCATGTCAGCCCTGGAGAGGAATCCTCAGGTTCCGGCACCGACTCCACACAATTTCTTAGGCCCCGGCACCGACGGGAGAGGAATCCCGAGAGGTCGCGTGCAACTTGCATGGGAACTGGCCTTTCCTGAGGCCACCAGAGGGGGTCCCTGAGGTCCGCGTCATAACGGAGAACACCTGCACCAACTCGAGAAAATGCAGGAGGTTCTGCCCTCCAGGCGAGATGAAGCCCATTTCCTCTGCGGCGTCCCCAGGCTAATCACACCTAACCTCTGGAACTTACAAAGGCCTTCACACCCTTGCTACAACTCAAGAAGTTCCCGACATACCCGTCTCCACTCAAGAGGAAGCACGAGAGTCCCGCCCAATCAAGAGCAGCCCCGTTTCCGCCTCCTAGCTGGAGAAGAGGGATCCTTTTCCTGCGTCGTCGGGAAAGAATTCCCGGTGTTTCCGTCGCATCTCAAGAGGAGGCGCTCTCCACAGGAAAGCCGAGAGGATTTCCAGGGTCATGCCACCATTCCCAGAGTCCCGCAGATGTCTCAGTCCATTCCAGGGAAACCTGTTTTCCCTGCACTGCCTCGACTTTCAAGCCGAGGATTGAATCACACCACGGTGGCACGTGGGACAGCCCTTTTGGAAAGCCTCGTGGGAAAGGGAAAGCCTCGAGGAAAGCCACAGATCCCTTGATCCACGCGAAGGGAAGCGTGACACTGCTGCTACAGCTCGAGAGGAAAGCGCACGTGCAGGCGCCCACTCGAGACGGACTGACTCCCCTGGGAGACTCCAGAAGTACCCCAAGATCCATGTCAGCACTGGAGAAGAATCTCAGGTTCCGGCACCGACTCCACACAAGGCCTTAGGCCCGGCATCGTCGGGAGAGGAATCCCGAGAGGCCGCCGAGCAACTCGCATGGGGATTGGCCTTTCCTGAGGCCACCAGAGCGGGTCCCTGAGGTCCCCGTCGTAACGCGAGAACATCTGCACCAACTCAAGAAAATGCAGGAGGTTCTCCCTCCAGGGAGATGAGGCCAATTTCCTCTGAGGCGTCCCCAGGCTAATCAGACCTAACCTCTGGAACTTCCAAAGGGTCCTTCACACCCTTGCTGCAACTCAAGAAGTTCCCCGACATACCCGTCTCCACTCGAGAGGAAGCACGAGAGTCCAGCCACATCCAGAGGAGCCTCGTTTCCGCCTCATGGCTCGAGAGGAGGGATCCTTACCGTGGTGGGGAAAGAATTCCCGGCATTCCCCTCGCATCTCAAGAGGAGGCGCTCTCCACAGGAAAGGCGAGAGGAACTCCAGGTCGTGCCACCATTCCAGAGTCCCCCAGATGTCTCAGTCCATTCCAGGGAAACCTGTTTTCCCTGCACTGCCTCGACTTTCAAGCCGAGGATCGACTAACACAACGGTGACACGTGGGTCAGCCCTGTGGAAAGCCTCGTGGGAAAGCCTCGTGGAAACCTCGAGGGAAAGCCACAGATCCCTTGATCCACGCGAAGGGAAGCGTGACACTGCTGCTACAGCTCGGGAGAAAAGCGCACGTGCATGCCCCCACTCGAGACGAGGACTGACTCCCCTGGGAGACTCCAGAAGTAACCCAAGATCGATGTCAGCACTGGAGAGGAATCCTCAGGTTCAGCACCGACTCCACACAAGGTCTTAGGTCCCGCATCGATGGGAGAGGCATCCGAGAGGCCCGAGCAACGCGCTTGTGGACTGGCCTTTCCTGAACGAGGCCTGAGGCCAGAGATGAGATACCCGTCGTATGTCGAGAGCACCTGCAGC
>NW_017199340.1:0-7371 GCF_001704415.2 Capra hircus | reverse complement strand
GGAGCTCTGCATACTGGAGGCGCACTCGGCTCCACCCCAGCAAGGCTTGCAGCAGCACGCGACTGGGCTGCCTCCTCTTCCCCGGAGGAGGCTCCCTTCCACTTGTGCTGTGCACTCGGCTTCCAGGCGGAGCCATACCTCGCTCTCTCTGCAGGCTCAGGGTGCTCAGGGGCTGCTTCCCCTGAGCTGGGGTTGTGGGCGGGAACCCAGACACGCAGGGCAGGCCCCAACCAACCTGCACATGCTCTGCTGGGGAGAAGTGCATAGGGAACCTATGTCTCTTCACTTTCTATGGCACCCACGGAGTCAGCCTCTGGGAGTGCTGGGGCGCAGACACCAGCCAGGGGCCCTGGGAACTGGTGCTCTCCGTGCTGGAGCTAAGTCTGGGCGGCCAAGCAACCGCTGAAGGAGCCCTGCAGTTGCCCTTCCCTTCCCTCTGACAGAGCTCTCACTGCTGGAGCCCTTGGCAGTGTGCAACCCACCACCCCTAAGCCCTCCTCAAGGACGCTTGGGACCTAAGTGCAAAGGCAAGGCAGGGGTAGAGCTGAAGCCAGGAAGGCGCCAGTGGCGTTTCCGAGCCTCACACAGCCTGCTCCTTCCTGGGGAGGGAGCCTTAAAGCAAGGCAAGTCTGCGCAAGGCTCGCCTATGGCAGAGCATCTTGGTGCCAGGAACTCTGCCAGATCGGGCCTCTGAACAGAGCTAGAGATCTGCCGTACTGGAGTCGCACTTAGCTTCGTGTAAGCAGGGATTTCAGCTTGACGGGGACTTGCTGCCTCCTCTTCCCCCGAGGAGGCTCGCTTCCCTGCTGGCTGTGCACTCGCTATCAGGCGGGGGCGCAGGGCTCCTCCAGCAGGTCTTGCCTCAGGGGCTGCTTCCCCTGAGTTGGGGCTGTGGGCAGGAACCCAGACACGCAGGATCAGGCCCCAAACACCTGCACATGTCTCTGCTGGGGAGGAGAGTGCTAGGGAACCTACGTCTGTCATACACTTTCTGGGCACCCAAGGAATCAGCCTCCGTGTGTGCGGGGCTGAAAACCCCAGCCAGGGGCCTGGGAGCCTGGTGCTCTCCGTGTGGCGCTGAATCTGGGCGGCCAAGCAACCGCTGGAGGAGCCCTGCAGTTGCCCTTCCCTTCCCTCTGACAGAATTCTCACTGCTGGAGCCCTTGGCAGTGTGCAACCCACCAGCCCCTAAGCTCTCCTTAAGGAGGACTGGGACCTAAGTGCAAAGGCAAGGCAGGATTGGAGCTGAGGCAAGAAAGGCGCCAGTGGCGACTCCCAGGCTCCTGCTGCCTGCTCCTTCCTGGAGAGGCAGCCTAAAAGCAAGGCAAGTCTGGGCAAGGCTAGCCCCCGGCAGAGCAGCCTCGCGCCAGGAACTCTGCCAGATCGGGGCTCTGAGCAGAGCTAGAGCTCTGCCGTACTGGAGGCGCACTTAGCTCCGTGCAAGCAGGGCTTTCAACTTGACGGGGCTGGGCTGCCTCCTCTTCCCCCGAGGAGGCTCGCTTCCCTGCTGGCTGTGCACTCGCCTATCAGGCGGGGGCGCAGGGCTCCTCCAGCAGGTCTTGCCTCAGGGGCTGCTTCCCCTGAGTTGGGGCTGTGGGCAGGAACCAGACACGCAGGATCAGGCCCCAAACCACCTGCACATGTCTCTGCTGGGGAGGAGAGTGCTAGGGAACCTACGTCTGTCATACACTTTCTGGGCACCCAAGGAATCAGCCTCCGTGTGTGCGGGGCTGAAAACCCCAGCCAGGGCCCTGGGAGCCTGGTGCTCTCGGTGCGGCGCTGATTCTAGGCGGCCTAGAAACCGCTGGAGGAGCCCTGCAGTTGCCCTTCCCTTCCCTCTGACAGAGCTCTCACTGCTGAAGCCCTTGGCAGTGTGCAACCCACCACCCCTAAGCCCTCCCCAACCACGCCTGGCACCTATGTGCAAAGGCAAGGCAGGATTGGAGCTGAGGCAAGGAAGGCACCAGTGGCGTCTCCCAGGCTCGCTCAGACAGCTCCTTCCTGGGGAGGGAGCCTAAAAGCAAGGCAAGTCTGGGCAAGGCGAGCCCCGGCCGAGCAGCCTCGCGCCAGAAACTCTGCCAGATCGGGGCTCTGAGCAGAGCTAGAGCTCTGCCGTACTGGAGGCCCACTTAGCTCCGTGCAAGCAGGGCTTTCCTCTTGACTGGGCTCGGCTGCCTCCTCTTCTCCGAGGAGGCTCGCTACACTGCTGGCTGTGCTCTCGCCTATCAGGCGGGCGCAGGGCTCCTCCAGCAGGTCTTGCCTCAGGGGCTGCTTCCCCTGAGTTGAGGCTGTGGGCGGGAACCCAGACACGCAGGATAAGGCCCCAACCACCTGCACATGTCTCTGCTGGGGAGGAGAGTGCTAGGGAACCTACGTCTCTCACACACTTTCTAGGCACCCACGGAGTCAGCCTCTGGGAGTGTGGGGATGCAAAACCCAGCCAGGGGCCCTTGGAACCTGGTGCTCTCCGTGCGGAGCTTTGTCTGGGCGGCCAAGGAACCGCTGAAGGAGCCCTGCTGTTGCCCTTCGCTTCCCTCTGACAGAGCTTTCACTGCTGGAGCCCTTGGCAGTGTGCAACCCACCAGCCCCTAAGCCCTCCTCAAGGACGCTTGGGACCTAAGTGCAAAGGCAAGGCAGGGGTAGAGCTGAAGCCAGGAAGGCGCCAGTGGCGTTTCCGAGCCTCACAGCCTGCTCCTTCCTGGGGAGGGAGCCTTAAAGCAAGGCAAGTCTGCGCAAGGCTCGCCTATGGCAGAGCATCTTGGTGCCAGGAACTCTGCCAGATCGGGCCTCTGAACAGAGCTAGAGATCTGCCGTACTGGAGTCGCACTTAGCTTCGTGTAAGCAGGGATTTCAGCTTGACGGGGACTTGCTGCCTCCTCTTCCCCCGAGGAGGCTCGCTTCCCTGCTGGCTGTGCACTCGCCTATCAGGCGGGGGCGCAGGCTCCTCCAGCAGGTCTTGCCTCAGGGGCTGCTTCCCCTGAGTTGGGGCTGTGGGCAGGAACCCAGACACGCAGGATCAGGCCCCAAACACCTGCACATGTCTCTGCTGGGGAGGAGAGTGCTAGGGAACCTACGTCTGTCATACACTTTCTGGGCACCCAAGGAATCAGCCTCCGAATGGGAACCCCCGCAGAGACATGTGCAGCCTGATCCTGCGTGTCTGGGTTCCTGCCCACAGCCCAACTCAGGGGAAGCAGCCCTGAGGCAAGACCTGCTGGAGGAGCCCTGCGCCCCCGCCTGATAGGCGAGTGCACAGCCAGCAGGGAAGCGAGCCTCCTCGGGGAAGAGGAGGCAGCAAGTCCCCGTCAAGCTGAAATCCCTGCTTACACGAAGCTAAGTGCGACTCCAGTACGGCAGATCTCTAGCTCTGTTCAGAGGCCCGATCTGGCAGAGTTCCTGGCACCAAGATGCTCTGCCATAGGCGAGCCTTGCGCAGACTTGCCTTGCTTTAAGGCTCCTCCCCCAGGAAGGAGCAGGCTGTGTGAGGCTCGGAAACGCCACTGGCGCCTTCCTGGCTTCAGCTCTACCCCTGCCTTGCCTTTGCACTTAGGTCCCAAGCGTCCTTGAGGAGGGCTTAGGGGCTGGTGGGTTGCACACTGCCAAGGGCTCCAGCAGTGAAAGCTCTGTCAGAGGGAAAGCGAAGGGCAACAGCAGGGCTCCTTCAGCGGTTCCTTGGCCGCCCAGACAAAGCTCGCACGGAGAGCACCAGGTTCCAAGGGCCCCTGGCTGGGTTTTGCATCCCCACACTCCCAGAGGCTGACTCCGTGGGTGCCTAGAAAGTGTGTGAGAGACGTAGGTTCCCTAGCACTCTCCTCCCCAGCAGAGACATGTGCAGGTGGTTGGGGCCTTATCCTGCGTGTCTGGGTTCCCGCCCACAGCCTCAACTCAGGGGAAGCAGCCCCTGAGGCAAGACCTGCTGGAGGAGCCCTGCGCGCCCCGCCTGATAGGCGAGAGCACAGCCAGCAGTGTAGCGAGCCTCCTCGGGAGAAGAGGAGGCAGCCGAGCCCAGTCAAGAGGAAAGCCCTGCTTGCACGGAGCTAAGTGGGCCTCCAGTACGGCAGAGCTCTAGCTCTGCTCAGAGCCCCGATCTGGCAGAGTTTCTGGCGCGAGGCTGCTCGGCCGGGGGCTCGCCTTGCCCAGACTTGCCTTGCTTTTAGGCTCCCTCCCCAGGAAGGAGCTGTCTGAGCGAGCCTGGGAGACGCCACTGGTGCCTTCCTTGCCTCAGCTCCAATCCTGCCTTGCCTTTGCACATAGGTGCCAGGCGTCGTTGGGGAGGGCTTAGGGGGTGGTGGGTTGCACACTGCCAAGGGCTTCAGCAGTGAGAGCTCTGTCAGAGGGAAGGGAAGGGCAACTGCAGGGCTCCTCCAGCGGTTTCTAGGCCGCCTAGAATCAGCGCCGCACCGAGAGCACCAGGCTCCCAGGGCCCCTGGCTGGGGTTTTCAGCCCGCACACACGGAGGCTGATTCCTTGGGTGCCCAGAAAGTGTATGACAGACGTAGGTTCCCTAGCACTCTCCTCCCCAGCAGAGACATGTGCAGGTGTTGGCCTGATCCTGCGTGTCTGGGTTCCTGCCCACAGCCCCAACTCAGGGGAAGCAGCCCCTGAGGCAAGACCTGCTGCCCTGCGCCCCCGCCGATAGGCGAGTGCACAGCCAGCAGGGAAGCGAGCCTCCTCGGGGAAGAGGAGGCAGCCCAGCCCCGTCAAGTTGAAAGCCCTGCTTGCACGGAGCTAAGTGCGCCTCCAGTACGGCAGAGCTCTAGCTCTGCTCAGAGCCCCGATCTGGCAGAGTTCCTGGCGCGAGGCTGCTCTGCCGGGGCTAGCCTTGCCCAGACTTGCCTTGCTTTTAGGCTGCCTCTCCAGGAAGGAGCAGGCAGCAGGAGCCTGGGAGTCGCCACTGGCGCCTTTCTTGCCTCAGCTCCAATCCTGCCTTGCCTTTGCACTTAGGTCCCAGTCCTCCTTAAGGAGAGCTTAGGGGCTGGTGGGTTGCACACTGCCAAGGGCTCCAGCAGTGAGAATTCTGTCAGAGGGAAGGGAAGGGCAACTGCAGGGCTCCTCCAGCGGTTGCTTGGCCGCCCAGATTCAGCGCCACACGGAGAGCACCAGGCTCCCAGGGCCCCTGGCTGGGGTTTTCAGCCCCGCACACACGGAGGCTGATTCCTTGGGTGCCCAGAAAGTGTATGACAGACGTAGGTTCCCTAGCACTCTCCTCCCCAGCAGAGACATGTGCAGGTGTTTGGGGCCTGATCCTGCGTGTCTGGGTTCCTGCCCACAGCCCCAACTCAGGGGAAGCAGCCCCTGAGGCAAGACCTGCTGGAGGAGCCCTGCGCCCCGCCTGATAGGCGAGTGCACAGCCAGCAGGGAAGCGAGCCTCCTCGGGGAAGAGGAGGCAGCAAGTCCCCGTCAAGCTGAAATCCCTGCTTACACGAAGCTAAGTGCGACTCCAGTACGGCAGATCTCTAGCTCTGTTCAGAGGCCCGATCTGGCAGAGTTCCTGGCACCAAGATGCTCTGCCATAGGCGAGCCTTGCGCAGACTTGCCTTGCTTTAAGGCTCCCTCCCCAGGAAGGAGCAGGCTGTGTGAGGCTCGGAAACGCCACTGGCGCCTCCTGGCTTCAGCTCTACCCCTGCCTTGCCTTTGCACTTAGGTCCCAAGCGTCCTTGAGGAGGGCTTAGGGGCTGGTGGGTTGCACACTGCCAAGGGCTCCAGCAGTGAAAGCTCTGTCAGAGGGAAGCGAAGGGCAACAGCAGGGCTCCTTCAGCGGTTCCTTGGCCGCCCAGACAAAGCTCCGCACGGAGAGCACCAGGTTCCAAGGGCCCCTGGCTGGGTTTTGCATCCCCACACTCCCAGAGGCTGACTCCGTGGGTGCCTAGAAAGTGTGTGAGAGACGTAGGTTCCCTAGCACTCTCCTCCCCAGCAGAGACATGTGCAGGTGGTTGGGGCCTTATCCTGCGTGTCTGGGTTCCCGCCACAGCCTCAACTCAGGGGAAGCAGCCCCTGAGGCAAGACCTGCTGGAGGAGCCCTGCGCGCCCGCCTGATAGGCGAGAGCACAGCCAGCAGTGTAGCGAGCCTCCTCGGGAAGAGGAGGCAGCCGAGCCCAGTCAAGAGGAAAGCCCTGCTTGCACGGAGCTAAGTGCGCCTCCAGTACGGCAGAGCTCTAGCTCTGCTCAGAGCCCCGATCTGGCAGAGTTCCTGGCGCGAGGCTGCTCTGCCGGGGCTCGCCTTGCCCAGACTTGCCTTGCTTTTAGGCTGCCTCTCCAGGAAGGAGCAGGCTGAGCAGGAGCCTGGGAGTCGCCACTGGCGCCTTCTTGCCTCAGCTCCAATCCTGCCTTGCCTTTGCACTTAGGTCCCAGTCCTCCTTAAGGAGGCTTAGGGGTGGTGGGTTGCACACTGCCAAGGGCTCCAGCAGTGAGAATTCTGTCAGAGGGAAGGGAAGGGCAACTGCAGGGCTCCTCCAGCGGTTTCTTGGCCGCCCAGATTCAGCGCCACACGGAGAGCACCAGGCTCCCAGGGCCCCTGGCTGGGGTTTTCAGCCCCGCACACACGGAGGCTGATTCCTTGGTGCCCAGAAAGTGTATGACAGACGTAGGTTCCCTAGCACTCTCCTCCCCAGCAGAGACATGTGCAGGTGTTTGGGGCCTGATCCTGCGTGTCTGGGTTCCTGCCCACAGCCCCAACTCAGGGGAAGCAGCCCCTGAGGCAAGACCTGCTGGAGGAGCCCTGCGCCCCGCCTGATAGGCGAGTGCACAGCCAGCAGGGAAGAGCCTCCTCGGGGAAGAGGAGGCAGCAAGTCCCCGTCAAGCTGAAATCCCTGCTTCCACGAAGCTAAGTGCGACTCCAGTACGGCAGATCTCTAGCTCTGTTCAGAGGCCCGATCTGGCAGAGTTCCTGGCACCAAGATGCTCTGCCATAGGCGAGCCTTGCGCAGACTTGCCTTGCTTTAAGGCTCCCTCCCCAGGAAGGAGCAGGCTGTGTGAGGCTCGGAAACGCCACTGGCGCCTTCCTGGCTTCAGCTCTACCCCTGCCTTGCCTTTGCACTTAGGTCCCAAGCGTCCTTGAGGAGGGCTTAGGGGCTGGTGGGTTGCACACTGCCAAGGGCTCCAGCAGTGAAAGCTCTGTCAGAGGGAAGCGAAGGGCAACAGCAGGGCTCCTTCAGCGGTTCCTTGGCCGCCCAGACAAAGCTCCGCACGGAGAGCACCAGGTTCCAAGGGCCCCTGGCTGGGTTTTGCATCCCCACACTCCCAGAGGCTGACTCCGTGGGTGCCTAGAAAGTGTGTGAGAGACGTAGGTTCCCTAGCACTCTCCTCCCAGCAGAGACATGTGCAGGTGGTTGGGGCCTTATCCTGCGTGTCTGGGTTCCCGCCCACAGCCCT
>NW_017199339.1:0-7371 GCF_001704415.2 Capra hircus | reverse complement strand
AAGCTCGTGGGAAAGCCTCGAGGGAAAGCCCCTGATCCCTTGATCCTCGCGAAGGAAGCGTGACACTGCTGCTACAGCTCGGAAGGAAAGCGCACGTGCATGCCCCCACTCGAGACGAGGACTGACTCCCCTGGGGAGACTCCAGAAGAAGCCCAGGATCCATGTCAGCACTGGAGAGGAATGCTCATGACCGGCACCGACTCCACACAAGATCTTAGGCCCCGGCATCGTCGGGAGAGGAATCCCGAGAGGACCCCGAACAACTCGCATCGGGCATGGCCTTTCCTGAGGCCACCAGAGCGGGTCCCTGAGGTCCTCGTCGTAAGTCGAGAGCACCTGCCACAACTCGAGAAAATCCAGGAGGTTCTCCCCTCCAGGCGAGATGAGGCCCGTTTCCGCTGAGGCGTCTCGAGGCTAATCACACCTAACCTCTGGAACTTCCAAAGGGTCCTTCACACCCTTGCTGCAACTCAAGAAGTTCCCCGACATACCCGTCTCCACTCGAGAGGAAGCACGAGAGTTCTGCCCACATCCAGATGAGCCCCGTGTCCGCCTCCTAGCTCGAGAGGAGGGATCCTTTCCCTGCGTGGTCGGGAAAGAATTCCAGGCGTTCCCGTCGCATCTCAAGAGGAGGCCCTCTCCGCCGGAAAGGCGAGAGGATCTCCAGGGTCGTCCACCATTACCTGAGTCCACAGATGTCTCAGTCCATTCCAGGGAAACCTGTTTTCCCTGCACTGCCTCGACTTTCAAGCCGAGGATCGACTCACACCATGGTGGCTCCTGGGACAGCCTTGTGGGAAAGCCACGTGGGAAAGCCTCGTGGGAAAGCCTCGAGGGAAAGCCACAGATCTCTTGATCCACGCAAAGGGAATCGTGACACTGCTGCTACAGCTCGGGAGGACAGCGCACGTGCATGCCCCCACTCAAGATGAGGACTGACTCCCCTGGGGAGACTCCAGAATTACCCAAAGATCCATGTCAGCACTGGAGAGGAATCCTCACGTTCCGGCACCAACTCCACACAAGACCTTAGGTCCCGGCATTAACGGGAGGGGAATCACAAGAGGGCCCCGAGCAACTCGCATGGGGACTGGCCTTTCCTGAGGCCACCAGAGCGGGTTCCTGAAGTCCCCGTCGTAAGTCTAGAGCGCCTGCCACAACTCGAGAAAATTCAGGAGGTACTCCCCTCCAGGCGAGATGAGGCCCATTTCCCAGAGGCGTCTCGAGGCTAATCACACCTAACCTATGGAACTTCCAAAGGGTCCTTCACACCCTTGCTGCAACTCAAGAAGTTCCCTGACATACCCGTCTTCACTCGAGAGGAAGCACGAGAGTCCCGCCCACATCCAGAGGAGCCCCGTTTCCGCCTCCTAGCTCGAGAGGAGGGATCCTTTCCCTGCGTTGTCGGGAAAGAATTCCCGGTGTTCCCGTCGCATCTCAAGAGGAGGCCCTCTCCGCCGGAAAGGCGAGAGGATCTCCAGGGTCGTGCCACCATTCCCTGAGTGCCCCAGATGTCTCAGTCCATTCCCAGGGAAATCTGTTTTCCCTGCACTGCCTCGACTTTCAAGCCGAGGATCGACTCACACCACGGTGGCACGTGGGACAGCCCTGTGGGAAAGCCTCGTGGGAAAGCCTGTGGGAAAGCCTCGAGGGAAAGCCACAGATCCCTTGATCCCCGCGAAGGGAAGCATGACACTGCTGCTACATCTCGGGAGGAAAGCGCACGTGCATGCCCCACTCGAGACGAGGACTGACTCCCTGGGGAGACTCCAGAAGTACCCCAAGATCCATGTCAGCACTGGAGGGGAATCCTCAGCTTCCGGCCCCGACTCCACACAAGGTCTTAGGCCCCGCATCGACGGGAGAGGAATCACGAGAGGCCCCCTAGCAACACGCATGATAACTGGCCTTTCCTGCGGCCGCCAGAGCGGGTCCCTGAATCCCCGTCGTAACTCGAGAGCACCTGCTGAAACTCGGGAATATCAGGAGCCTCTCCATTCCAGGCGACATGAGGCCCATTTCCGCTGAGGCATCTCGAGACTAACCACACCTAACCTCTGGAACTTCCAATGGGTCCTTCACACCCTTGCTGCAACTCAAGAAGTTCCCCGACATACCCGTTCCTCTTCACGTTCTGCCATAATGGTGGTGTCATCTGCATATCTAAGTTGATTGATATTTCTACCGGCAATCTTGATTCCAGCTTATGTATCTTCCATCCCAGCATTTTTCATGATGTACTCTGCATAGAAGTTAAATAAACAGGGTGACAATATACAGCCTTGACATACTCCTTTTCCTTTTTGGAACCAGTCTGTTGTTCCATGTCCTGCTCTAACTGTTGCTTCCTGACCTTCATCCAGATTTCTCAAGAGGCAGGTTAGGTGGTCTGGTATTCCCATCTCTTTCAGAATTGTGGCTAAAACAACAGTATAAGCGACCTTTCCGATGTCAGGCCAAGGAATTGTGTTTCCAGTCATTGAGCCACACCTGATCACTGAGCACAAATTCATGAATCTGTTCCTCAAGGGGGAATGATATTCTTTTTTATACAAACTTAGTTACCTGATTTATTACCTTACCTAATTGTTCCATCTGCTGTGAAATCCCACCCCCTTACTTGTGGCAAATCTGCTAACACCTGCCTCACTGTGGGAGGGGGTCTCCCATAGAAAATTTCATAAGGACAACAACTGTGGGAACGTGTGGTTACCCGTAATATGAGTAAGTCTGCCGGAAGCAAGCCCATCCACGTACAGTCAGTCTCTATGATCCATTTTGAAAGTGTCTCTTCAAGAGTTTGGTTGTTTCTTTCCACCATTCCAGAACACTGGGGCCTATATGCTGTATGTAATTTCCACTGATATTTAGAGCTTCACATACCTGTTAATTAACGCGGCTACAAAGACAGGGCCATTGTCGGATTCTATACTGGTTGGAAACCCAAGTCTGGGAATTATTTCTCAAATCAGCGAGCTACCTTCATTTTCTTTTTCAGATCAGGTAGGGAAGGCCTCTGCCCAACCGGAGAAGGTACCTACTATTCTAGTAAGTCATGATAACAGGTGACTGCCTTTGCTTCCCCGAAGGACACTCGCTTTCCCTGCATCCTGAGAACTCCACGTCTCAGCCAGTTGGAAAAGCGCTTCTTTGGAGGTCATTATTCAGGGGCAACTTCCCCTGGAGCCCGGGCCATAGGGAGCGGCTCCACACTCCCAGGGAAAGGCAGAGCCACAGCCACACATCTGTCCCATCCCCTTTGCTCTGTAAGGAGAGCTCTAGTGAGCCTAGGTCTGTCAGGAAAATTCTTGGCTCCTATGGGGACACATTCTATGTGTGAAACTGCATCCAGGACCTAGGGGCCACAGGGCGCCTGTTTCTCTCGGGGGCGGAGGGGTGGGGGCCTGAAGCAGTGCGGCCCAGCAACAGCTTCCACATCCATCCAATTGCTCTTTTCTTACCTCTGATAGAACTAGCTTTGTTCCAGCCTTTGGCAATTTGGAGGCAAGCGGGCCCCACCTTCCTCCCCAAGGAGGCATGGGACCTACTTTGAGTGGAAAGGCCCCTCACGGAGCTGAACCCAGGAAGGCACCCAGTCATGTCTGACACATTCCTGCATCCCTGCTTCTTCAGAGCCAATACCGCTATAAGCTAGGCATGTCTTTCCCAAGGCTCAGAAAGGACAGGGGAGATGCATGGTGCTGGCCTCTGGAATTTCGGTCCTCTGAGCAGACCTGGAGGTCTCCCTTGAAGGAGCTAACCAGTTTCTTCCAATACAGGCTTGCAAACACACACTGGGTGGCTGCCTCTTCTTCCCTGAAGGACGATCACTTTCCCCGCATCCTGTGAACTCTGCATCCCAGCCTGCTGGAAAAGCCGCTTCTTGGAGGTCATTTTTCAAGGACAATTTTCCCTGGAGCCCAGGGCCGTAGGGAGGGCCCCATGCTCGCTGGGAAAGGCAGAGTCACATCCACAGTCTGTTCATACCCTTTTGCCCTGTAGGAGAGCTCTAGTGAGCCTAGGTCTGTCAGGAAAATTCTTGGCTCCTATGGGGACACACCCTGTGTGTTAACCTGCATATCGGACCTAGGGGCCACAGGGCGCCTGTTCCTCTCGGGGGGACCCTGAAGTGGTGCGGCCCCAGCAACAGCCTGAACATCCATCCGATGCTCTTTTCTTCCTTCTGATAGAGCTAGCTTTGGCTTCTCGCTTTGGCATTTCGGAAGCCAGGGGGAGCCCACCGCTGTTGTCCTGGGTCTATTGGAGGTACCGGGTCTATTGGACCCCAGCATGGCACCCGACCCCCTCAGACACACTCCCGCAGCCTCCTTCCCCATGGGCAGGACTGTTCTGACCTAGGAATGTGTTCCCAAGGCTCAGAAAATGCAGGGAGACACACGGCCCTGACTCTGGAACTGAGGCCGTTGGAGCAGGCCTGGAGGTCTGACGTCTGAGACGCCAAACACTTGCTGCAAGATACAGGTGTGAAAACACACTCTCTGGGGCTGCCTTTCCTTCCTCCAAGGAAGAGAGCTTTTCCAGTCTCCTCCGTGCTGAGTCATACAAGGCTGGAAAGGTCTGGCTTCGAGGCATTTCTCAGCGGCAATGGCCCCTGAGGCCCTGCACCCAGGAGGGATCCTACCCTCCCAGGGGAAGTCAAAGCAACCTCCAAACAGCTGTTCTCTCATGTTTCCTCTGCAGGAGGGAGCTAGTGAGCCCAGGTCTGTCTGGAACGTTCTTGGATCCTGCGGGGAAATCATCCTGGGAGCCCACCTGGATACCAGTCGTAGGGGCTAAAATTCGCATTTTCCTTCCTTGGAGCCCTAACGCAGTACAGCCTAGCAACTGCTTGAAAATCCATCCTGTTGCTGTTTTCTTCCCTCTGACAGAGCGAGCTTTGCTCCCCATTTGGGATTTCAGAAGCAAGGTGGTGGCCTGCAACTCCTTGCCTGGGTCCATTGGAGGTGCAAGGTGCCCTCGACCAGGTGACCCCAGCATGACACCTGGCCCCCTCAGACACACTCCCGCAGCCTGCTTCCCCATGGGCAGGACTGCTCTCACCTAGGAATGTGTTTGCAAGGCCAGGAAACTGCAGGGAGACACAAGGCCCTGATTCTGGCATTGAGTCTGTTGGAACAGGCCTGCAGGTCTTCTGTCTAACAAGCCAAACACTTGCTGCAAGATACAGGCCTGAAAACACACTCTTGGGCTGCCTTTCCTTCCTCCAAGGAAGAGAGTTTTCTCAGCCTCCTGTGGGCTGAGAGTCACACAGGGCTGAAAAGCACTTGCTGGGAGATTCTTTTTCATTGGCCATGGCCCCTGAGGCCCTGTGCTCAGGGAGGGCTCCCTCCCTCCCAGGGAAAGTCAAAGGAAGCTCCAAACGGCTGTTCAATCATGTTTCTGAGAGAGTCATTGCCAAGGCAGGTTTATAAGAAGTTCAAGGTCCCCAAGGAGAGAGGGTCTAGAATTCTCAAGGAGGAAGAAAGGACAAACTGTTTTTCCCTCTACATTCCTTAGGATTATATAACAATCATGCATCCTTCTTGAGGACGGTCTCTGGAAAAAACCTTCTGGCTAATCCTGTTATCTTAAAATGTCAATTATGGGAGTAGGTCTAGTGAGTCTTTACAACCTCCAGACATTCTTTTGTTCGTTGTCATAACTTATTGGAGAGTATATAACTCCATTACTAACACTAGCAAGGGGTACGCTTTCTGCCCCTTGTGATGTCTCTGTCAGAAGCTTTCTCTATCTCCTTTCTCCTTTAATAAAACTCTATTGCACAAAAGCTCTGAGCAATCAAGCCTCGTCTTGGGCCCTGGATTGAATTCTTCTCCTCCATAAGCCAAGAATCCCAGCATCTTTTCGTGGTTCAGCAACAATATTTCATTTCCTCTGCAGGAGAGAGCTAGTGAGCTTAGGTCTGTCTGGAACATTCTTGAATCCTGTGGGAAAATATCCTGTGCACACATCTGGATACTGGGCCTAGAGGCCAAAATTCGCATTTCTTTCCCGGGGAGCCCTAACGTGGTGTGACTTAGCAACTGCTTGAAAATCCATCCCATTGCTGTTTTCCTCCTTCTGACAGAGCTAGCTTTGTTCCCTGCTTTGGGATGTCTCAACCGAAGGGCCGGTCCATAGCTACTCGCCTGGGGCCCATTGGATGTGCAAGGTGCCCTCGACTAGGTGACCCTAGCATGGCACTCAGCCCGCTCAGACACACTCCCGAGGCTTCTTTCTCATGGGAAGCACTGCTCCAACCTAGGAATGTGTCTGCAATGCTTGGAAAGTGCAGTGAGACACACAGCCCTGACTCTGCAATTGAGGCCCTCAGAGCAAGCCTGCAGCTCTGATGTCTGAGAAGCAAACACTTGCTGCAAAGAGGGCCTGAAAACACACTCTCTGTGGATGACTTTCCTTCCTCTAAGGAAGATAGTTTTCCCAGTCTCCTGCTTCCTGAATGTCACACAGCTGGAATGCGCTTGCTTGGAGGTCGTGATTCAGGGCAATGACCCCTGAGGCCCTTTGCCCAGGAGGCTCCACACTCACAGGCAAATCAAAGCAACTTCCAAGTGAGTCAGCTCTTCACATCAAGTGGCCAAAGTATTGGACTTTCAGGTTCAGTATTAGTCCTTCCAATGTATATTCAGACCTGATTTCCTTTAGGATGGAGTGGTTGCGTCTCCTTGTAGTCTAAGCGACCTACAAGCATCTTCTCCAACACCACAGTTCAAAAGCATCCAATTTTCAGCTGTCACTTTCTTTATAGTACATCTTTCATATCCATCCATGACATATGGAAAAACCATAGCCTTGACTGGATGGATCTTTGTTGCAAAGCAACGTCTCGGCTTTTTAATATGCTGTCTAGTTTGGTCATCACTTTCTTCCAAGTCATAAATACGTTTTAAGTTCATGGAGGCAGACGAATCACTGCAGTGATTTCCAAGCCCCCCAAAATAGTCTGCTGCTGTTTCCAATGTTTTCCATCTATTTGCCATGAAGTGATGAGACTGGATTGCAATGATTTAGTTTCTGAATCTGAGCTTTGAAGCTAACCTTCTTGTTCACGGTCTCGCGCAGCCTCTTCTTCACAACCAGGAATTTAGTCTCTTATAACACCCAAGCCATAAAAAAAGGGTGGTGTCGTTACCTGCATCAATCTGAGATTCTGGATATACCAGCATCGGATTCCAGCATGGTTGCCTCCGAGCCCAGATGTTTCTCATGAGATCCTACTTCTGCGGTACTAATCCGTTAAATAGGAAGGGGACGGGTGAAGACTCAATTACCAGGGCCTTCCGACATATTCCCTTCCCTATTCTAAAGGAACTGGTCAGCTCTGTTTGTTGGCATGTCCACGTTCGAACC
>NW_017199338.1:0-7371 GCF_001704415.2 Capra hircus | reverse complement strand
CGAAGGGATGCGTGACACTGCTGCTACAGCTCGGGAGGAAAGCGTGACACTGCTGCTATCGGGAGCCTCACGTGCCGAGACGAGGACTGACTCCCTGGGGAGACTCCAGAAGTACCCCAAGAAGCATGTCAGCACTGAAGAGGAATCCTCAGATTCCGGCACCGAAGCCACACAAGGTCTTAGGCCCGCGCATCCACGGGAGAGGAAACCCGAGAGGCCCCGAGCAACTCGCATGGGGACTGGCCTTTCTGAGGCCACCAGAGCGGGTCCCTGAGGTCCCCGTCGTAAGTCGAGAGCACCTGTCGCAACTCGAGAAAATCCAGGAGGTTCTCCCCTCCAGGCGAGATGAGGCCCATTTCCGCTGAGCGTCTCGAGGCTAATCAAACCTAACCTATGGAACTTCCAAAGGGTCCTTCACACCCTTGCTGCAACTCAAGAAGTTCCCGACATACCCGTCTCCACTCGAGAGGAAGCACGAAAGTCCCGCCCACATCCAGAGGAGCCCGTTTCCTCCCTCAGCTCGAGAGGTTTGATCCTTTCCCTGCGTGGTCGGGAAAGAATTCGCGGCATTCCGTCCATCAAGAGGAGGCGCTCTCCAGAGGAAAAAGTGAGAACTCCAAGTCGTGCCCCCATTCCCAGAGTCCCCAGATGTCTCAGTCCATTCCAGGGAAACCTGTTTCCTGCACTGCCTCGACTTTCAAGCCGAGGATCGACTCACACCACGTGGCACGTGGGACAGCCCTGTGGGAAAGCCTCGTGGGAAAAGCCTTGGGAAAGCCTCGAGGGAAAGCCACAGATCCCTTGATCACGCGAAGGAAGCGTGACACTGCTGCTACAGCTCGGGAGGAAAGCGCACGTGTATGCCCCCACTCGAGAGAGGACTGACTCCCTGGGGAGACTCCAGAAGTACCCCAAGATCCATGTCAGCACTGGAGAGAATCCTCAGGTTCCGGCACCGACTCCACACAAGGTCTTAGGCCCTGGCATCGACGGGAGAGGAATCCGAGAGGCCCCGAGCAACTCGCATGGGGACTGGCCTTTCCTGAGGCCACCAGAGCGGGTCCCTGAGGTCCCAGTCGTAAGTCGAGAGCACCTGCCGCAACTCGAGAAAATCCAGGAGGTTCTCCCTCCAGGCGAGATGAGGCCCATTTCCGCTGAGGCGTCTGGAGGCTAATCACATCTAACATCTGGAACTTCCAAAGGGTCTTTCACTCCTTTACTGCAACTCAAGAAGTTCCTCGACAAACGGTCTCCACTCGAGAGGAAGCACGAGATTCCCGCCCACATCCAGCAGAGACCCGTTTCCGCTCCTAGCTCGAGAGTAAGGATCCTTTCCCTGCGTGGTCGGGAAAGAATTCCCGGCGTTCCTTCGCATCTCAAGAGGAGGTGCTCTCCACAGGAATGGCGAGAGGAACTCCAGGGTTGTGCCACCATTCCCAGAGTCCCCAGATGTCTCAGTCCATTCCAGGGAAACTTGTTTTCCCTGCACTGTCTCGACTTTCTAGCCGAGGTTGGACTCACACCACGGTGGCACGTGGGACAGCACTGTGGGAAAGCCTCGTGGGAAAGCCTCGATGGAAAGCCACATCCCTTGATCCACGCGAAGGGAAGCGCGACACTGCTGCTACAGCTCGGTAGGAAAGTGCACGTGCATGCCCCACTCGAGACGAGGACTGACTCCCCTGGGGAGACTCCAGAAGTACCCCCAAGATCCATGTCAGCACTGGAGAGGAATCCTCAGGTTCCGGCACCGACTCCACACAAGATCTTAGGCCCCGCATCGACGGGAGAGGAATCCCGAGAGGGCCTCGAGCAACTCGCATGGGGACTGGCCTTTCCTGAGGCCACCAGCGGGGTCCCTGAGGTTCCCGTCGTAAGTCGAGAGCACCTGCCGCAACTCGAGAAAATCCAGGAGGTTCTCCCCTCCAGGCGAGATGAGGCCCATTTCCGCTGAGGCGTCTCGAGGCTAATCACACCTAAACTCTGGAACTTCCAAAGGGTCCTTCACACCCTTGCTGCAACTCAAGAAGTCTCCGACATACCCTCTCCACTCGAGAGGAAGCACGAGAGTCCCGCCCACATCCAGAGGAGCCCGTTTCCGCCTCCTAGCTCGAGAGGAGGGATCCTTTCCCTGCGTGGTCGGGAAAGAATTCCCGGCGTTCCCGTCGCATCTCAAGTGGAGGCGCTCTCCACAGGAAAGGCGAGAGGAACTCCAGGGTCGTGCCACATTCCCAGAGTCCCCAGATGTCTCAGTCCATTCCAGGGAAACCTGTTTTCCCTGCACTGCCTCGACTTTCAAGCCGAGGATCGACTCACACCACGGTGGCACGTGGGACAGCCCTGTGGGAAACCTCGTGGGAAAGCCTCGTGGGAAAGCCTCGAGGGAAAGCCCCAGATCCTTTGATCCACGCGAAGGAAAGCGTGACACTGCTGCTACAGCTCGGAGGAAAGCGCACGTGCATGCCCCCACTCGAGACGAGGACTGACTCCCTGGGGAGACTCCAGAAGTACCCCAAGATCCATGTCAGCACTGGAGAGGAATCCTCAGGTTCCGGCACTGACTCCACACAAGGTTTTAGGCCCCGCATCGACGGAGAGGAATCCCGAGAGGCCCCAGCAACTCGCATGGGGACTGGCCTTTCCTGAGGCCACCAGAGCGGGTCCCTGAGGTCCCGTCGTAAGTCGAGAGCACCTGCCGCAACTCGAGAAAATCCAGGAGGTTCTCCCCTCCAGGCGAGATGAGGCCCATTTCCGCTGAGGCGTCTGAGGCTAATCACACTAACATCTGGAACTTCCAAAGGGTCCTTCACACCCTTTGCTGCAACTCAAGAAGTTCCCGACAAACCGGTCTCCACTCGAGAGGAAGCACGAGAGTCCCGCCCACATCCAGAGGAGACCCGTTTCCGCCTCCTAGCTCGAGAGAGGGATCCTTTCCCTGCGTGGTCGGAAAAAAATTCCCGGCGTTCCGTCGCATCTCAAGAGGAGGCGCTCTCCACAGGAAAGGCGAGAGGAACTCCAGGTCGTGCCATTCCCAGAGTCCCCAGAAGTCTCAGTCCATTCCAGGGAAACCTGTTTTCCCTGCACTGTTCGACTTTCAGCCGAGAATGGACTCACACCACGGTGGCACGTGGGACAGCCCTGTGGGAAAACCTCGTGGGAAAGCCTCGTGGGAAAGCCTCGAGGGAAAGCCACAGATCCCTTGATCCAGGCGAAGGGAAGCGTGACACTGCTGCTACAGCTCGGGAGGAAAGCGCACGTGCATGCCCCCCTCGAGACGAGGACTGACTCCCCTGGGGAGACTCCAGAAGTACCCCAAGATCATGTCAGCACTGGAGAGGAATCCTCAGGTTCCGGCACCGACCACACAAGGTCTTAGGCCCGGCATCGACGGGAGAGGAAACCCGAGAGGCCCCGAGCAACTCGCATGGGGACTGGCCTTTCTGAGGCCACCAGAGCGGGTCCCTGAGGTCCCCGTCGTAAGTCGAGAGCACCTGCGCAACTCGAGAAAATCCAGGAGGTTCTCCCCTCCAGGCGAGATGAGGCCCATTTCCGCTGAGGCGTCTCGAGGCTAATCAAACCTAACCTATGGAACTTCCAAAGGGTCCTTCACACCCTTGCTGCAACTCAAGAAGTTCCCGACATACCCGTCTCCACTCGAGAGGAAGCAGGAAAGTCCGCCCACATCTTTCCTCCTGCTCGAGATCCTTCTTGAGTTGCAGCAAGGGTGTGAAGGACCCTTTGGAAGTTCCATAGGTTAGGTTTGATTAGCCTCGAGACGTCTCAGCGGAAATGGGCCTCATCTCGCCTGGAGGGGAGAACCTCCTGGATTTTCTCGAGTTGCGACAGGTGCTCTCGACTTACGACGGGGACCTCAGGGACCCGCTCTGGTGGCCTCAGAAAAGGCCAGTCCCCATGCGAGTTGCTCGGGGCCTCTCGGGTTTCCTCTCCCGTCGATGCCGGGGCCTAAGACCTTGTGTGGCTTCGGTGCCGGAATCTGAGGATTCCTCTCAGTGCTGACATGCTTCTTGGGGTACTTCTGGAGTCTCCCAGGGGAGTCAGTCCTCGTCTCGAGGGGGGCATGCACGTGAGCTTTCCTCCCGAGCTGTAGCAGCAGTGTCACGCTCCCTTCGCCTGGATCAAGGGATCTGTGGCTTTCCCTCGAGGCTTTCCCACGAGGCTTTCCACGAGGTTTTCCCACAGGGATGTCCCACGTGCCACCGTGGTGTGAGTCCATTCTCGGCTAGAAAGTCGAGACAGTGCAGGGAAAACAGGTTTCCCTGGAATGGACTGAGACTTCTGGGGGAATCTGGGAATATTGACACGACCTGGAGTTCGTCTCGACTTTCCTGTGGAGAGCGCCTCCTCTTGAGTTGCGACGGAACGCCGGGAATTTTTTTCCGACCACGCAGGGAAAGGATCCTCCTCTCGAGCTAGGAGGCGGAAACGGGTCTCGCTGGATGTGGGCGGGACTCTCGTGCTTCCTCTCGAGTGGAGACCGGTTTTTCGAGGAACTTCTTGAGTTGCAGTAAGGGTGTGAAGGACCCTTTGGAAGTTCCAGATGTTAGATGTGATTAGCCTCCAGACGCCTCAGCGGAAATGGGCCTCATCTCGCCTGGAGGGGAGAACGTCCTGGATTTTCTCGAGTTGCGGCAGGTGCTCTCGACTTACGACGGGGACCTCAGGGACCCGCTCTGGTGGCCTCAGGAAAGGCCAGTCCCCTGCGAGTTGCTCGGGGGCTCTCGGGCCTCTCGGGTTTCCTCTCCGATCGATGCTGGGGCCTAAACCTTGTGTGGAGTCAGTGCCGGAACCTGAGGATTCCTCTCCAGTGCTGACATGGATCTTGGGGTACTTCTGGAGTCTCCCCAGGGGAGTCAGTCCTCGTCTCGAGTGGGGGCATGCACGTGCGCTTTCCTCCCGAGCTGTAGCAGCAGTGTCACGCTTTCCTTCGCGTGGATCAAGGATCAGGGGCTTTCCCTCCAGGCTTTCCCATGAGGCTTTCCCACGAGGGTTTCCCACAGGGCTGTCCCACGTGCCACCGTGGTGTGAGTCGATCCTCGGCTTGAAAGTCAAGGCAATGCAGGGAAAACAGGTTTCCCTGGAATGGACTGAGAAATCTGGGGACTCTGGGAATGTGGCACGACCCTGGAGTTCCTCTCGCCTATCCTGTGGAGAGCGCCTCCACTTGAGATGCGACGGGAACGCCGGGAATTCTTTCCCGACCACGCAGGGAAAGGATCCCTCCTCTCGAGCTAGGAGGCGGAAACGGGGCTCCTCTGGATGTGGGCGGGACTCTCGTGCTTCCTCTCGAGTGGAGTTGGGTATGTCGGAGAGCTTCTTGAGTTGCAGCAAGGGTGTGAAGGACCCTTTGGAAGTTCCAGAGTTTAGGTGTGATTAGCCTCGAGACGCCTCAGCGGAAATGGGCCTCATCTCGCCTGGAGGGGAGAACCTCCTGGATTTTCTCGAGTTGCGGCAGGTGCTCTCGACTTACGACGGGATCAGGGACCCGCTGTGGTGGCGTCAGGAAAGGCCAGTCCCCATGCGAGTTGCTCGAGGCCCTCTCGGGATTCCTCTCCCGTCGATGCAGGGGCCTAAGATCTTGTGTGGAGTCGGTGCCGGAACCTGAGGATTCCTCTCCAGTGCTGACATGGATCTTGGGGTACTTCTGGAGTCTCCCCAGGGGAGTCAGTCCTCGTCTCGAGTGGGGCATGCACGTGCACTTTCCTACCGAGCTGTAGCAGTAGTGTCGCTTCCCTTCACGTGGATCAAGGGATGTGGCTTTCCATCGAGGCTTTCCACGAGGCTTTCCCACAGTGCTGTCCCACGTGCCACCGTGGTGTGAGTCCAACCTCGGCTAGAAAGTCGAGACAGTGCAGGGAAAACAAGTTTCCCTGGAATGGACTGAGACATCTGGGGGACTCTGGGAATGGTGGCACAACCCTGGAGTTCCTCTCGCCATTCCTGTGGAGAGCACCTCCTCTTGAGATGCGAAGGGAACGCCGGGAATTCTTTCCCGACCACGCAGGGAAAGGATCCTTACTCTCGAGCTAGGAGGCGGAAACGGGTCTCTGCTGGATGTGGGCGGGAATCTCGTGCTTCCTCTCGAGCGGAGACCGGTTTGTCGAGGAACTTCTTGAGTTGCAGTAAAGGAGTGAAAGACCCTTTGGAAGTTCCAGATGTTAGATGTGATTAGCCTCCAGACGCCTCAGCGGAAATGGGCCTCATCTCGCCTGGAGGGAAGAACCTTCTGGATTTTCTCAGTTGCGGCAGGTGCTCTCGACTTACGACTGGGACCTCAGGGACCCGCTCTGGTGGCCTCAGGAAAGGCCAGTCCCCATGCGAGTTGCTCGGGGCCTCTCGGGATTCCTCTCCCGTCGATGCCGGGCCTAAGATCTTGTGTGGAGTCGGTGCCGGAACCTGAGGATTCCTCTCCAGTGCTGACATGGATCTTGGGGTACTTCTGGAGTCTCCCCAGGGGAGTCAGTCCTCTCTCGAGTGGGGCATGCACGTGCGCTTTCCTCCCGAGCTGTAGCAGCAGTGTCACGCTTCCTTCGGTGTATCAAGGATCTGTGGCTTTCCTCGAGGCTTTCCCACGAGCTTTCCCACGAGGCTTTCCCACAGGGCTGTCCCACGTGCCACTGTGGTGTGAGTCGATCCTCGGCTTGAAAGTCGAGGCAGTGCAGGGAAACAGGTTTCCCTGGAATGGACTGAGACATCTGGGGGACTCTGGGAATGGGGGCACGACTCTGGAGTTCCTCGATTTTCCTCTGGAGAGCGCCTCCTCTTGATGTGGGACGGGAATGCCGGGAATTCTTTCCCGACCACGCAGGGAAAGGATCAAACCTCTCGAGCAATGAGGAGGAAACGTGGCTCCTCTGGATGTGGGCGGGACTTTCCTGCTTCCTCTCGAGTGGAGACGGGTATGTCGGAGAACTTCTTGAGTTGCAGCAAGGGTGTGAAGGACCCTTTGGAAGTTCCATAGGTTAGGTTTGATTAGCCTCGAGACGTCTCAGCGGAAATGGGCCTCATCTCGCCTGGAGGGGAGAACCTCCTGGATTTTCTCGAGTTGCGACAGGTGCTCTCGACTTACGACGGGGACCTCAGGGACCCGCTCTGGTGGCCTAAGAAAGGCCAGTCCCCATGCGAGTTGCTCGGGGGCCTCTCGGGTTTCCTCTCCCGTCGATGCCGGGGCCTAAGACCTTGTGTGGCTTCGGTGCCGGAATCTGAGGATTCCTCTTCAGTGCTGACATGGATCTTGGGTACTTCTGGAGTCTCCCCCAGGGGAGTCAGTCCTCGTCTCGAGGGGGGCATGCACGTGCTTTCCTCCCGAGCTGTAGCAGCAGTGTCACGCTCCCTTCGCCTGGATCAGGGATC
>NW_017199337.1:0-7371 GCF_001704415.2 Capra hircus | reverse complement strand
CACAGGAAGGCGAGAGGAAATCCAGGGTCGGGCCACCATTCCCCAGCGTCCCCAGATGCTCAGTCCATTCCAGGGAAACCTGTTTTCCCTGCACTGCCGTCGACTTTCAAGCCGAGGATCGACTCACACCATGGTGGCACGTGGGACAGCCCTGTGGGAAAGCCTCGTTGGAAAGCCTCGAGGGAAAGCCTCGGGGAAAGCCTCCCGAGGGAAAGCCACAGTTGCTTTGATCAACCCGAAGGGAAGTGAGACACTGCTGCTACAGCTCGGGAGAAAAGCGCACGTGCATGCCCCCACTCGAGACGAGGACTGACTACCCTGAGGAGAGTCCAGAAGTACCCAAGATCCACGTCAGCCTGGAATCATCCAGGTCTTACCCCGGCGACGGGAGAGGAATCCTGAGAGGCCCCCGAGCAACTCGCATGGGGACTGGCCTTTCGTGAGGCCACAAGAGGGGGTCCCTGATGTCCCCGTCGTAAGTCGAGAGTACCTGCTGCAACTCGAGAAAATCCAGGAGGTTCTGCTCTCCTGGCGAGATGAGGCCCATTTCCGCTGAGGGGTCTCGAGGCTAATCACACCTAAACTCTGGAAACTTCCAAAGGGTAATTCACACCCTTGCTGCAACTCAAGAAGTTCCCCGACAAGCCCGTCTCCCACTCGACAGGAAGCACGAGAGTCCCGCCCACATCCAGAGGAGACCCGTTTCCGCCTCCTAGCTAGAGAGGAGGGATACTTTCCCTGCGTGGTCGGGAAAGAATTCCCGGCGTTCCCGTCGCATCTCAAGAGGAGGCGCTCTCCACAGGAAAGGCGAGAGGAACTCAGGGTCGTGTCACCATTCCCAGAGTCCCCCAGATGTCTCAGTCCATTCCAGGGAAACCTCTTTTCCCTGCACTGCCTCGACTTTCAAGCCAAGGATCGACTCCACACCACGGTGGCACGTGGGACAGCCCTGTGGGAAAGCCTCGTGGGAAAGCCTCGAGGGAAAGCCACAGATCCCTTGATCCACGCGAAGGGAAGTGCGACACTGCTGCTACAGCTCGGAAGGAAAGTGCACGTGCATGCCCCCCACTTGAGACGAGGACTGACTCCCCTGGGGAGACTCCAGAAGTACCCCAAGATCCATGTCAGCACTGGAGAGGAATCCTCAGGTTCCGGCACTGACTCTACACAAGGTCTTAGGCCCCAGCATCGACGGGAGAGGAATCCCGAGAGGCCCCCCTGAGCAACTCGCATGGGGACTGGCCTTTCCTGACGCCACCACAGCTGGTCCCTGATGTTCCATCGTAAGTCGAGAGCACCTGCCGCAACTCGAGAAAAATCCAGGAGGTTCTGCCCTCCAGGCGAGATGAGGCCCATTTCCACTGAGGCGTCTCAAGGCTAATCACACCTAACCTCTGGAACTTCCAAAGGGTCCTTCACACCCTTGCTGCAACTCAAGAAGTTCCCTGATATACCCGACTCCACTCGAGAGGAAGCACGAGAGTCCCGCCCACATCCAGAGGAGCCCCGTGTCCGCCTCCTAGCTCGAGAGGAGGGATCCTTTCCCTGCGTGGTCGGGAAAGAATTCCCGGCTTTCCCGTCGCATCTCAAGTGGAGGCGCTCTCCACAGGAAAGGCGAGAGGAACTCCAGGGTCGTGCCACATTCCCAGAGTCCCCCAGATGTCTCAGTCCATTCCAGGGAAACCTGTTTTCCCTGCACTGCCTCGACTTTCAAGCCGAGGATCGACTCACACCACGGTGGCACGTGGGACAGCCCTGTGGGAAAGCTGCCGGGAGCCAGTGTGAGGAATCCCGCCCGTGACAAGGTCATGAGGAAGGAAGCTGACATACGCAAGGCGTGCTCAGACTTCAGGGACCCCTCTGGAAATTCCTAAGCATGTACCCCAACAAAAAAAATCCGCCGGCTTTTGTGCTCTGCTTTTCCACTCTTCTGACATTTTCTGGAAAAAGTCAATTCAGGGTTTCAGTCTTCTGCATTTGAAAGAGTGTTTCAATCTAAAAACCCCTCCGATGGCTTTCTAGCCTGCCTGCAGGACTCTGCGAGTGTGATTGTTTGAGGCCTCCTGACCGCAGGAGGCACAGGAAGCTTAAAACATCCTAGGAATGTAGGGGCTTCCGAAGAGTCAAAATCTTTAAATAGGACTGATTAAAAGTTTCATTTGTTGAGTCAATGCTTGCTGCCAAATTTTCATATCCTTTATTTTTAGATATAGTTGGTATATAGATAAACAAGTAGTAGACCTGGTATTAGCAACATTAGATCTTTGAGTTAAGTACCTTCTTTGTTATATCCCACTGCACCTTTGTTCTATAGAGATGTAACTTTAATGCTTTAAGGAGATGCAAATTAAAGAAAAACACTTCAGGGGAAACAAAATCAACATTCATTAAGGAAGAGAGCTAAAAAGTGTTAACAAGCTTCTTGGCCAGAAGATAATGTAAATCACCTGAGACCTTTTGTATACAAAATGATGTATAGAAAGAGTCTGGGCTGCGAACGCTACATAATTCTGTGTTACCCGTTGATCTCCATGTTTTATCAAAAGTATAAAAAGGCCTTCTGAACAATAAAGGATCGGACCAGTTTCTCGAACTAGTCTCTCGGCCTGGTTTCTTGGGACTCTGGCTCCCCCATGTCTCTCTCTCTCCTCTTCTCTCCCCCCTTCCCCTCTCTCTGCTCTTTACTTTAACTTCAGGCTGAATCTCCATCTGGGGCGCGGAGGCTCGCCAGGTCTACTTACTTGCCCCGGCTGTTAAGACCCGCACGAAAGGGAGCTTAAGGCGAGGCACCCTTAGATATTCAAGCGGGCGCCGGTGGCCCAACGTAGATGGTGCAAATTCCTTGTCTGGAATTTTATTGGCCTTCCGCGTAAACCAAGCTATTCAGCCCTCTTCCTCCACTTAATCTTCTTATTACACTATAGTTTCTTAATCTAATCTTACATTAATAACAAACAAGTCTTTCCACGCCAACGCCGTCCACCCCTTCGAATTCCCTGGATCCACCGGGCCAGGACCCCCGGCAAGTGGCGGCCCGGAACAGGCTATTCGAAGATAGGTTCCTCGGAGCAAAAGCTCCCCCCGGAGCACTCTCTGCTGCTTCTCGTTGCTCCCCCCGGAGCACTCTCTGTTGCTCCCCCCCGGAGTGACTTAATCACTCCCCCGGAGTACTTTCGGGTACTCCCCCAGTGTTGAGTGTTCGGGACGGCTAGGACCCCACTCAGAGTGCCGCGGACCCCCCCTGTAGGATAGACAGGGTGAGGACGAGTGGGAAGTGTTCAAGGGTTTAAGAGAAACCTGGTGCTCTAGAGGTTGAAAAGAAACCTGCTATCTTAGGGTTTAAAACAAAACCCCCTTGGCTAAGGTAAAACCTTTTTGTCAGGGAAGACTTTTCTATAACTCTTAATTTTTCTGACACGGGTAACAATGACTCAAAACAATGACACCTCTTTATACAAGTAATTTTGTAACTGTTAAACAAAAAAAGACAAATTAAAGATTAAAAGGCTAGTGTTATGAGACCAATGTCCTTGGTTTCCAGAAAAGAGATTTAGATACTTGGATAAAGGTAATAAAACAGCTAAAAACTAATTATACTTTGCATGGGCCTGTAAATGCTTTTGCTCTGTAAAATATTATTACAATGTTCTGGACCCCCCGTCATGAGGCTGTTAGTTAGATAGCCTATGGGAGAGACTATAGCAGTGGATCGTAGTGGGTCTCCACCTATTACGCAGATCATATTTTCTGCCATTGGCAAACAAAAGGAGAGAGACTGTACTCTTCCTCCCGAGGAAGGAGGGTGCTTATAGGACGCAGCGGCCGAGCGCCCTGGAGAGCCCCCTCCCCCTCTACACAAACCAAACCTTTAAAAAAGTTGTCTTATTTAAGGCGACCACTGCAACCTCTGCTTGCGCCTCCCCAGGGCTTAAGAACTCCCCACTTTATATCCAAAGCCTCCCAGAACATTGCTTAAGTTTGAAAACGATAGTGACAATATTTTTGAGCAAAAGAGCTTTTAAAACAGAGCTTGCTCCTTGCATAAAATCCCCTCAGGAGGGGCCTCACCCAACAAAAAAAAAAAAAAAGAAAAAGGAAGAAAACAGAAAAAAAAAGAAAAATATTCGTAATAAAAAGGACTTTACAAATGCAAAATGTTTCTCTTGAGGCCAAATAGAACATTTTTTGCCAAAATGTCTTGCTAAACAGAGATAACAAGCCGTACCAAACAACCCAGGTAGCTCAGGCCTGGACCTCAGTTCCACCACCTTAATAATAATAGCTCCTGACTCAGATTCCAGTGGCTAGTCCCCTGCCTGAGGACATTGTAAGACTTGTGCTGGGGCATAGCTTGCTTTCTTTTCAAAAAATTTCGGTAGTCTTGTGTAGTAAATTCTGATTATACTAAAAAAATTGAAGTTTTGATATCGCCACCTGCTAAAACTGTGCAATTAAAATTAAAAAATAGCACAGCTTTTGCTTTTACCTTATTACCAGACAGAAAAACCAGACAAAAAAAGCCCCAGAGGATCTAGATCTAGCTTTTTGGGTGCAAAAAATTGCAGCTTCTAGGCCTTTAAAAGATTTTTTAAAGATATAAAATGTCATGGCTGTTAGACAATAGACAAGACGTTTCTTACATTGCTGAGAGACTAGCGCAGCTCCTGGCCAACATATACTACTGAAAAGGAGTTGGTGGGATTAGAAAAGGTGGTATGCAGGATAAAAATGCTATAGAGTAAGAGGTGAGAGAGAGTTTAAAACCTTGGTGAATAGTGAGCTCCCCGTTGCTGGAAGTATTCAAGCAAAGATTAAATGGTTACTTGTCATCTAAAAGGCTATAGACCAGATTTGGGTTATAAAAAGATCATTAAAAAAGCTTTTCTTGCTTCTTATATTTGGGTCTGCCAAAAGTTTTAAAACTGATAATGTCCTTTTAAAGCTGCTGAGAGATTGTTTACTAACTTTAAATGATTTCCAAAAATTATTAGGTGATATTAATTGGATATGCCCACATTTAAAACTGACTTTTGTAGATTTAAAGCCTTTTGTTTGATTGCTGAAAAAAAAACAATCCTAATCCCAGTTCAAGAAGAAAAAGTTGACTAGTGTGACACAGTTGGCTTTCGTTAAAGTGAATGAGGCTTTAAATGATCAGTTAATTAAGATTAATATTGCCAAAAAAGGAGATTAAATTATTCTTGCCACAAAAATGTATACCTACAGGATGCTTGTGACAAGAAGGCCCATTGGTTCCATCTAATGACCCCCCAAAAAATAGTTTTATCTTATCCCAACTTGGTGGAACAATGGCCTCTGCCTAAGAAAAAATTACTGCCATATTAATTTAAAAGATTAATTCAAGCATACTGATTTATTAAATTGTTCAGTAAAGAGCCATCAAAAATTGTAATTCCATATAAAAAAAACAACTTGATGCTTTTCAAATGTTTGATGATTGGCAGATTGCTATAGGAAATTCTTGTGATCAGATCTTGCATCATTTACCCTCACGTGCTTTGTTAATTCAAAAATTAAAAAAGGAGAAATTAAGTATAGTTTTCCCCCATCAGATTTTACAACATGTTCTCTTTGTAATAAGTTAAATGCTGATTCGTTTGGAACAGTAAAATAAAAAGCCATTGGTAAAGCAAAAAGATCTCCAGATAACAAAAAGATCCCGACCCAGAATTTGCTGCGGGTCGAGGAAGTGTTTATATTTTTTCCACAGGGTGCAGATTCGTCAATTTGGATCCGGACAGACTGATTCGCCACAAAAGAAAAAGGGAACTTCTCTGCCGCCACCGCCGCGGGAAACAGCCGTGCACCAAAAGCTGCGGGCGGGGCCAGCCTGACTGACGGAACCCAGTGCACCGCACTCGCAGCCCCGTAACAGCGCCAGTGTCAGAGGGCGGGGTGAAGGCCGCTGCTCCCACCGGCAGAAGAGGCAAAAGAAACATCAAGATCCCGGCGGACTAACAGCTGCTGCAGCGCAAACTCCAACCAGAAAATGACTCTATTTACTCTATTTGGCTTGTCTATCCTCTCCTTATGTTCTTCTTTTCCCAATGATTCCAGAAAACTTAACGTACCTAATGTAGCGACTTGTGAACCATGGATGTTTTCATCTTGTTTAACTCCTCAAAGTAATGTCTGCTCTTTTGTGGTTTTAAAGATGTCCTGTAACTGTAACAACTTATTGATATGATAATTATGTTCTTGCTGTGTTACAGTAACTGTTATTGTTACTATGGCAGCGGTCATTGACTCAACAAGTGTAAATGCCCAATATGTTAAAAAAATCAAGTTTTAGGTGTTTTGGAACAGCTCAGATATTAGTTTAGACTTAGGGAAACTGCATAACCAGATTCAGACCTTGGAACACTCCCGATTAGATTTTACCACCGCAGGAGAAGCCAATGACTTTTTCCACACTTTCTCTAACTTCATTTCTGGAAAGACTATTCTGTCTACCCTTTATAATCTTGCTCCTCGTAATCATTCTTCCCTGTATTGTCTAGATTCTTCGGCAGAGCATTCGGAATCTCGCGACCGAACTGCACCTGATTTTAAACATAAATAATTAATTATTTAAAATAAAAAAAGGTGAGATGCTGGGAGCCAGTGTGAGGAATCCGCCCGTGACAAGGTCATGAGGAAGGAAGCAGACATACGAAAGGCGTGCTCAGACTTCAGGGAACCCTCTGCAAATTCCTAAGCACGTACCCCAACAAAAAATCTGCCGGCTTTTGTGCTCTGCTTTTCCACTCTTCTGACATTTTCTGGAAAAAGTCAATTCAGGGCTTTAGTCTTCTGCATTTTGAAAGAGTGTTTCAATCCAAAACCCCTCCGATGGCTGTCTAGCTGCCTGCAGGACTCGTACAGCTGCGCATGTGATTGTTTGAGGCCTCCTGACCGCAGGAGGCACAGGAAGCTTAAAACATCCTAGGAATGTAGGAGCTTCCGAGGAGTCAAAATCTTAGAATAGGACTGATTAAAGGTTTCATTTTTTGGGTCAATGCTTGCTGCCAAATTTTCATATCCTTTATTTTTAGATATAGTTGGTATATAGAAAAAACAAGTAGTAGACCTGGTATTAGCAACATTAGATCTTTGAGTTAAGTACTTCTTTGTTATATCCCACTGCACCTTTGTTCTATAGAGATGTAACTTTAATGCTTTAAGGAAGATGCAGATTAAAAAAAAACACTTCAGGGGAAAACAAAATTAACATTCATTAAGGAAGAGAGCCCAAAAAGTGTTAACAAGCCTCTTGTCCAAAAGATATGTAAATCACCTGAGACCTTTTTGTATACAAAATGATATACGCGAAAGAATCTGGGTTGCCAACGCTACATAATTTTGTGTTAC
>NW_017199336.1:0-7371 GCF_001704415.2 Capra hircus | reverse complement strand
TGCCCACGCCCCAACTCAGGGGAAGCAGCCCCTGAGGCAAGACCTGCTGGAGGAGCCCTGCGCCCCCGCCTGATAGGCGAGTGCACAGCCAGCAGGGAAGCGAGCCTCCTCGGGGGAAGAGGAGGCAGCCCAGCCCCGTCAAGTGAAAGCCCTGCTTGCACGGAGCTAAGTGCGCCTCCAGTACGGCAGAGCTCTAGCTCTGCTCAGAGCCCCGATCTGGCAGAGTTCCTGGCGCGAGGCTGCTCTGCCGGGGCTAGCCTTGCCCAGACTTGCCTTGCTTTTAGGCTGCCTCCCCAGGAAGGAGCAGGCAGCAGAGCCTGGGAGTCGCCACTGGCGCCTTTCTTGCCTCAGCTCCAATCCTGCCTTGCCTTTGCACTTAGGTCCCAGTCCTCCTTAAGGAGAGCTTAGGGGCTGGTGGGTTGCACACTGCCAAGGGCTCCAGCAGTGAGAATTCTGTCAGAGGGAAGGGAAGGGCAACTGCAGGGCTCCTCCAGCGGTTGCTTGGCCGCCCAGATTCAGCGCCACACGGAGAGCACCAGGCTCCCAGGGCCCCTGGCTGGGGTTTTCAGCCCCGCACACACGGAGGCTGATTCCTTGGGTGCCCAGAAAGTGTATGACAGACGTAGGTTCCCTAGCACTCTCCTCCCCAGCAGAGACATGTGCAGGTGTTTGGGGCCTGATCCTGCGTGTCTGGGTTCCTGCCCACAGCCCCAACTCAGGGGAAGCAGCCCCTGAGGCAAGACCTGCTGGAGGAGCCCTGCGCCCCCGCCTGATAGGCGAGTGCACAGCCAGCAGGGAAGCGAGCCTCCTCGGGGGAAGAGGAGGCAGCAAGTCCCCGTCAAGCTGAAATCCCTGCTTACACGAAGCTAAGTGCGACTCCAGTACGGCAGATCTCTAGCTCTGTTCAGAGGCCCGATCTGGCAGAGTTCCTGGCACCAAGATGCTCTGCCATAGGCGAGCCTTGCGCAGACTTGCCTTGCTTTAAGGCTCCCTCCCCAGGAAGGAGCAGGCTGTGTGAGGCTCGGAAACGCCACTGGCGCCTTCCTGGCTTCAGCTCTACCCTGCCTTGCCTTTGCACTTAGGTCCCAAGCGTCCTTGAGGAGGGCTTAGGGGCTGGTGGGTTGCACACTGCCAAGGGCTCCAGCAGTGAAAGCTCTGTCAGAGGGAAGCGAAGGGCAACAGCAGGGCTCCTTCAGCGGTTCCTTGGCCGCCCAGACAAAGCTCCGCACGGAGAGCACCAGGTTCCAAGGGCCCCTGGCTGGGTTTTGCATCCCCACACTCCCAGAGGCTGACTCCGTGGGTGCCTAGAAAGTGTGTGAGAGACGTAGGTTCCCTAGCACTCTCCTCCCCAGCAGAGACATGTGCAGGTGGTTGGGGCCTTATCCTGCGTGTCTGGGTTCCCGCCCACAGCCTCAACTCAGGGGAAGCAGCCCCTGAGGCAAGACCTGCTGGAGGAGCCCTGCGCGCCGCCTGATAGGCGAGAGCACAGCCAGCAGTGTAGCGAGCCTCCTCGGGAGAAGAGGAGGCAGCCGAGCCCAGTCAAGAGGAAAGCCCTGCTTGCACGGAGCTAAGTGGGCCTCCAGTACGGCAGAGCTCTAGCTCTGCTCAGAGCCCCGATCTGGCAGAGTTTCTGGCGCGAGGCTGCTCGGCCGGGGCTCGCCTTGCCCAGACTTGCCTTGCTTTTAGGCTCCCTCCCCAGGAAGGAGCTGTCTGAGCGAGCCTGGGAGACGCCACTGGTGCCTTCCTTGCCTCAGCTCCAATCCTGCCTTGCCTTTGCACATAGGTGCCAGGCGTCGTTGGGGAGGGCTTAGGGGTGGTGGGTTGCACACTGCCAAGGGCTTCAGCAGTGAGAGCTCTGTCAGAGGGAAGGGAAGGGCAACTGCAGGGCTCCTCCAGCGGTTTCTAGGCCGCCTAGAATCAGCGCCGCACCGAGAGCACCAGGCTCCCAGGGCCCCTGGCTGGGGTTTTCAGCCCCGCACACACGGAGGCTGATTCCTTGGGTGCCCAGAAAGTGTATGACAGACGTAGGTTCCCTAGCACTCTCCTCCCCAGCAGAGACATGTGCAGGTGTTTGGGGCCTGATCCTGCGTGTCTGGGTTCCTGCCCACAGCCCCAACTCAGGGGAAGCAGCCCCTGAGGCAAGACCTGCTGGAGGAGCCCTGCGCCCCCGCCTGATAGGCGAGTGCACAGCCAGCAGGGAAGCGAGCCTCCTCGGGGAAGAGGAGGCAGCCCAGCCCCGTCAAGTTGAAAGCCCTGCTTGCACGGAGCTAAGTGCGCCTCCAGTACGGCAGAGCTCTAGCTCTGCTCAGAGCCCCGATCTGGCAGAGTTCCTGGCGCGAGGCTGCTCTGCCGGGGGCTAGCCTTGCCCAGACTTGCCTTGCTTTTAGGCTGCCTCTCCAGGAAGGAGCAGGCAGCAGGAGCCTGGGAGTCGCCACTGGCGCCTTTCTTGCCTCAGCTCCAATCCTGCCTTGCCTTTGCACTTAGGTCCCAGTCCTCCTTAAGGAGAGCTTAGGGGCTGGTGGGTTGCACACTGCCAAGGGCTCCAGCAGTGAGAATTCTGTCAGAGGGAAGGGAAGGGCAACTGCAGGGCTCCTCCAGCGGTTGCTTGGCCGCCCAGATTCAGCGCCACACGGAGAGCACCAGGCTCCCAGGTCCCCTGGCTGGGGTTTTCAGCCCCGCACACACGGAGGCTGATTCCTTGGGTGCCCAGAAAGTGTATGACAGACGTAGGTTCCCTAGCACTCTCCTCCCCAGCAGAGACATGTGCAGGTGTTTGGGGCCTGATCCTGCGTGTCTGGGTTCCTGCCCACAGCCCCAACTCAGGGGAAGCAGCCCCTGAGGCAAGACCTGCTGGAGGAGCCCTGCGCCCCCGCCTGATAGGCGAGTGCACAGCCAGCAGGGAAGCGAGCCTCCTCGGGGGGAAGAGGAGGCAGCAAGTCCCCGTCAAGCTGAAATCCCTGCTTACACGAAGCTAAGTGCGACTCCAGTACGGCAGATCTCTAGCTCTGTTCAGAGGCCCGATCTGGCAGAGTTCCTGGCACCAAGATGCTCTGCCATAGGCGAGCCTTGCGCAGACTTGCCTTGCTTTAAGGCTCCCTCCCCAGGAAGGAGCAGGCTGTGTGAGGCTCGGAAACGCCACTGGCGCCTTCCTGGCTTCAGCTCTACCCCTGCCTTGCCTTTGCACTTAGGTCCCAAGCGTCCTTGAGGAGGGCTTAGGGGCTGGTGGGTTGCACACTGCCAAGGGCTCCAGCAGTGAAAGCTCTGTCAGAGGGAAGCGAAGGGCAACAGCAGGGCTCCTTCAGCGGTTCCTTGGCCGCCCAGACAAAGCTCCGCACGGAGAGCACCAGGTTCCAAGGGCCCCTGGCTGGGTTTTGCATCCCCACACTCCCAGAGGCTGACTCCGTGGGTGCCTAGAAAGTGTGTGAGAGACGTAGGTTCCCTAGCACTCTCCTCCCCAGCAGAGACATGTGCAGGTGGTTGGGGCCTTATCCTGCGTGTCTGGGTTCCCGCCCACAGCCTCAACTCAGGGGAAGCAGCCCCTGAGGCAAGACCTGCTGGAGGAGCCCTGCGCCCGCCTGATAGGCGAGAGCACAGCCAGCAGAAGCGAGCCTCCTCGGGGAAGAGGAGGCAGCCGTCCCCGTCAAGAGAAAGCCCTGCTTGCACGGAGCTAAGTGCGCTCCAGTACGGCAGAGCTCTAGCTCTGCTCAGAGGCCCGATCTGGCAGAGTTCTGGCGATGCTCTGCCGGCGAGCCTTGCCAGACTTGCCTTGCTTTTAGGCTCCCTCCCAGGAAGGAGCAGGCTGTGTGAGGCTGGAAACGCCACTGGCGCCTTCCTGGCTTCAGCTCTAATCCTGCCTTGCCTTTGCACTTAGGTCCCAGCGTCCTTGGGAGGGCTTAGGGGCTGGTGGGTTGCACACTGCCAAGGGCTTCAGCAGTGAAAGCTCTGTCAGAGGGAAGGAAGGGCAACAGCAGGGCTCCTCAGCGGTTCCTTGGGCCGCCCAGACAAAGCTCCGCACGAGAGCACCAGGTTCCAAGGGCCCCTGGCTGGGTTTTCATCCCACACTCCAAGGCTGATCCTGGGTGCCTAGAAAGTGTGAGAGACGTAGGTTCCCTAGCACTCTCCTCCCCAGCAGAGACATGTGCAGGTGGTTGGGGCCTGATCCTGCGTGTCTGGGTTCCTGCCCACAGCCCAACTCAGGGGAAGCAGCCCCTGAGGCAAGACCTGCTGGAGGAGCCCTGCGCCCCGCCTGATAGGCGAGTGCACAGCCAGCAGGGAGCGAGCCTCCTCGGGGGAAGAGGAGGCAGCAGTCCCCGTCAAGCTGAAATCCCTGCTTACACGAAGCTAAGTGCGACTCCAGTACGGCAGATCTCTAGCTCTGTTCAGAGGCCCGATCTGGCAGAGTTCTGGCACCAGATGCTCTGCCGGGGCGAGCCTTGCGCAGACTTGCCTTGCTTTAGGCTCCCTCCCAGGAAGGAGCTGTCTGAGCGAGCCTGGGAGACGCCACTGGTGCCTTCCTTGCCTCAGCTCCAATCCTGCCTTGCCTTTGCACATAGGTGCCAGGCGTCGTTGGGGAGGGCTTAGGGGTGGTGGGTTGCACACTGCCAAGGGCTTCAGCAGTGAGAGCTCTGTCAGAGGGAAGGGAAGGGCAACTGCAGGGCTCCTCCAGCGGTTTCTAGGCCGCCTAGAATCAGCGCCGCACCGAGAGCACCAGGCTCCCAGGGCCCCTGGCTGGGGTTTTCAGCCCCGCACACACGGAGGCTGATTCCTTGGGTGCCCAGAAAGTGTATGACAGACGTAGGTTCCCTAGCACTCTCCTCCCCCAGCAGAGACATGTGCAGGTGTTTGGGGCCTGATCCTGCGTGTCTGGGTTCCTGCCCACAGCCCCAACTCAGGGGAAGCAGCCCCTGAGGCAAGACCTGCTGGAGGAGCCCTGCGCCCCCGCCTGATAGGCGAGTGCACAGCCAGCAGGGAAGCGAGCCTCCTCGGGGGAAGAGGAGGCAGCCCAGCCCCGTCAAGTTGAAAGCCCTGCTTGCACGGAGCTAAGTGCGCCTCCAGTACGGCAGAGCTCTAGCTCTGCTCAGAGCCCCGATCTGGCAGAGTTCCTGGCGCGAGGCTGCTCTGCCGGGGGCTAGCCTTGCCCAGACTTGCCTTGCTTTTAGGCTGCCTCTCCAGGAAGGAGCAGGCAGCAGGAGCCTGGGAGTCGCCACTGGCGCCTTTCTTGCCTCAGCTCCAATCCTGCCTTGCCTTTGCACTTAGGTCCCAGTCCTCCTTAAGGAGAGCTTAGGGGCTGGTGGGTTGCACACTGCCAAGGGCTCCAGCAGTGAGAATTCTGTCAGAGGGAAGGGAAGGGCAACTGCAGGGCTCCTCCAGCGGTTGCTTGGCCGCCCAGATTCAGCGCCACACGGAGAGCACCAGGCTCCCAGGGCCCCCTGGCTGGGGTTTTCAGCCCCGCACACACGGAGGCTGATTCCTTGGGTGCCCAGAAAGTGTATGACAGACGTAGGTTCCCTAGCACTCTCCTCCCCAGCAGAGACATGTGCAGGTGTTTGGGGCCTGATCCTGCGTGTCTGGGTTCCTGCCCACAGCCCCAACTCAGGGGAAGCAGCCCCTGAGGCAAGACCTGCTGGAGGAGCCCTGCGCCCCCGCCTGATAGGCGAGTGCACAGCCAGCAGGGAAGCGAGCCTCCTCGGGGGAAGAGGAGGCAGCAAGTCCCCGTCAAGCTGAAATCCCTGCTTACACGAAGCTAAGTGCGACTCCAGTACGGCAGATCTCTAGCTCTGTTCAGAGGCCCGATCTGGCAGAGTTCCTGGCACCAAGATGCTCTGCCATAGGCGAGCCTTGCGCAGACTTGCCTTGCTTTAAGGCTCCCTCCCCAGGAAGGAGCAGGCTGTGTGAGGCTCGGAAACGCCACTGGCGCCTTCCTGGCTTCAGCTCTACCCCTGCCTTGCCTTTGCACTTAGGTCCCAAGCGTCCTTGAGGAGGGCTTAGGGGCTGGTGGGTTGCACACTGCCAAGGGCTCCAGCAGTGAAAGCTCTGTCAGAGGGAAGCGAAGGGCAACAGCAGGGCTCCTTCAGCGGTTCCTTGGCCGCCCAGACAAAGCTCCGCACGGAGAGCACCAGGTTCCAAGGGCCCCTGGCTGGGTTTTGCATCCCCACACTCCCAGAGGCTGACTCCGTGGGTGCCTAGAAAGTGTGTGAGAGACGTAGGTTCCCTAGCACTCTCCTCCCCAGCAGAGACATGTGCAGGTGGTTGGGGCCTTATCCTGCGTGTCTGGGTTCCCGCCCACAGCCTCAACTCAGGGGAAGCAGCCCCTGAGGCAAGACCTGCTGGAGGAGCCCTGCGCGCCCCGCCTGATAGGCGAGAGCACAGCCAGCAGTGTAGCGAGCCTCCTCGGGAGAAGAGGAGGCAGCCGAGCCCAGTCAAGAGGAAAGCCCTGCTTGCACGGAGCTAAGTGGGCCTCCAGTACGGCAGAGCTCTAGCTCTGCTCAGAGCCCCGATCTGGCAGAGTTTCTGGCGCGAGGCTGCTCGGCCGGGGCTCGCCTTGCCCAGACTTGCCTTGCTTTTAGGCTCCCTCCCCAGGAAGGAGCTGTCTGAGCGAGCCTGGGAGACGCCACTGGTGCCTTCCTTGCCTCAGCTCCAATCCTGCCTTGCCTTTGCACATAGGTGCCAGGCGTGGTTGGGGAGGGCTTAGGGGGGTGGGTTGCACACTGCCAAGGGCTTCAGCAGTGAGAGCTCTGTCAGAGGGAAGGGAAGGGCAACTGCAGGGCTCCTCCAGCGGTTTCTAGGCCGCCTAGAATCAGCGCCGCACCGAGAGCACCAGGCTCCCAGGGCCCCTGGCTGGGGTTTTCAGCCCCGCACACACGGAGGCTGATTCCTTGGGTGCCCAGAAAGTGTATGACAGACGTAGGTTCCCTAGCACTCTCCTCCCAGCAGAGACATGTGCAGGTGTTGGGGCCTGATCCTGCGTGTCTGGGTTCCTGCCACAGCCCCAACTCAGGGGAAGCAGCCCTGAGGCAAGACCTGCTGGAGGAGCCCTGCGCCCCCGCCTGATAGGCGAGTGCACAGCCAGCAGGGAAGCGAGCCTCCTCGGGGAAGAGGAGGCAGCCCAGCCCCGTCAAGTTGAAAGCCCTGCTTGCACGGAGCTAAGTGCGCCTCCAGTACGGCAGAGCTCTAGCTCTGCTCAGAGCCCCGATCTGGCAGAGTTCCTGGCGCGAGGCTGCTCTGCCGGGGGCTAGCCTTGCCAAGACTTGCCTTGCTTTTAGGCTGCCTCTCCAGGAAGGAGCAGGCAGGAGCCTGGGAGTCGCCACTGGCGCCTTTCTTGCCTCAGCTCCAATCCTGCTTGCCTTTGCACTTAGGTCCCAGTCCTCCTTA